>NW_015114591.1:101057-102231 GCF_001443285.1 Poecilia latipinna
TGCTCCAACCACAACCACAGCTGCTCCAACCACAACCACAGCTGCTCCAACCACAACAACCGCAGCTCCAACAACAACCACAGCAGCTCCAACTACAACCACAGCATCTCCAACCACGACAACTGAAGCTCCAACAACAACCACAGCAGCTCCAACCACATCCACAGCAGCTCCAACCACAACTACAGCTGCTCCAACCACAACTACAGCAGCTCCAACCACATCCACAGCAGTTCCAACCACAACCACAGCAGCTCCAACAACAACCACAGCAGCTCCAACCACAACCACAGCAGCTCCAACCACAACAACTTCTGCTCCAACAACAACCACAACAGCGCCAACCACAACAGCAGCTCCAACTACAGCCACGGTTGCACCAACAACAACCACAGTAGCTCCAACAACAACCACAGCAGCTCCAACCACAACCACAGCAGCTCCAACCACAACAACTTCTGCTCCAACTACAACCACAGCTGCTCCAACCACAACCACAGCTGATCCAACCACAACCACAGCGGCTCCAACCACAACCACAGCTGCTCCAACCACAACCACAGCTGCTCCAACCACAACAACAGTAGCTCCAACCACAACGACAGCTCCAACCACAACAAAGGTAGCTCCAACAACAACCACAGAAGCTCCAACTACAACCACAGAAGCTCCAACCACAACCACAGCTGCTCCAACAACAACCACAGCGGAACCAACCACAACAACTACAGCTCCAACCACAACCACAGCTGCTCCAACTACAACAGCAGCTCCAACCACAACAACCGCAGCTCCAACCACAACCACAGCTGCTCCAACCACAACAACTTCTGCTCCAACCACAACAACCGCAGCTCCAACCACAACCACAGCTGCTCCAACCACAACAACTTCTGCTCCAACCACAACCACAGCTGCTCCAACCACAACCACAGAAACTCCAACCACAACAACTTCTGCTCCAACCACAACAACTTCTGCTCCAACCACAACCACAACTGCTCCAACCACAACCACAGCGGCTCCAACCACAACAGCAGCTCCAACCACAACCACAGCTGCTCCAACAACAACCACAGCAGCTCCAACCACAACCACAGCAGCTCCAACCACAACCACAGCAACTCCAACAACAACCACAGCAGCTCCAACCACAACCACAGCAGCTCCTACC
>NW_015114591.1:107747-108871 GCF_001443285.1 Poecilia latipinna
CCACAGCAGCTCCAACTACAACTACATCATCTCCAACCACAACCACATCAGCTCCAACAACAACCACAGCATCACCAACCACAACTACAGCAGTTCCAACTACAACCACTGCAGCTCCAACTACAACCACATCTTCTCCAACCACAACTACATCATCTCCAACCACAACTGAAGCTCCAAATACAACCACAGCAGCTCCAACTACAACCACAACATCTCCAACCACAACAACTGAAACTCCAACAACAACCACAGCAGCTCCAACCACAACAACTGCAGCTCCAACTACAACCACAGCAGCTCCAACTACAACCACAGCATCTCCAACCACAACAACTGAAGCTCCAACAACAACCACAGCAGCTCCAACCACAACCACAGCAGCTCCAACCACCACCACTGCAGCTCCAACTACAACCACAGCAGCTCCAACCACAACCACAGCTGCTCCAACCACAACCACAGCTGCTCCAACCACAACCACAGCTGATCCAACCACAACCACAGCGGCTCCAACCACAACCACAGCTGCTCCAACCACAACCACAGCTGCTCCAACAACAACCACAGCGGCACCAACCACAACAACTACAGCTCCAACCACAACCACAGCTGCTCCAACTACAACAACAGCTCCAACCACAACAACCGCAGCTCCAACCACAACCACAGCATCTCCAACCACAACCACAGCTGCTCCAAGCACAACCACAGCTCCAACCACAGCAGCTCCAACCACAACTTCTGCTCCAACCACAACCACAGCTGCTCCAACCACAACAGCAGCTCCAACCACAACCACAACTTCTGCTCCAACCACTACCACAGCAGCTCCTACCACAACCACAGCTGCTCCAACCACAACTTCTGCTCCAACCACTACCACAGCAGCTCCAACCACAACCACAGCTGCTCCAACCACAACCACAGCTGCTCCAACCACAACAACTTCTGCTCCAACTACTACAACAGCAGCTCCAACCACAACAACAGTAGCTCCAACCACAACATCAGCAGCTCCAACCACAACAACTTCTGCTCCAACAACAACCACAGCGGCTCCAACAACAACCACAGCAGCTCCAACAACAACAACAGTAGCACCAACCACAACCACAGATACT
>NW_015114591.1:114716-116203 GCF_001443285.1 Poecilia latipinna
GCTCCAACCACAACCACAGCTGCTCCAACCACAACCACAGCTGCTCCAACCACAACCACAGCTGCTCCAACCACAACAGCAGCTCCAACCACAGCGGCTCCAACCACAACAACCACAGCTCCAACCACAACAACCGCAGCGGCTTCAACCACAACAACAGCTGCTCCTACCACAACAACATCAGCTCCAACCACATCCACAGCGGCTCCAGCAATAATCCGTTTTCTCACTTTTAAATCTAATGAAAATTTCACCTCTGATTTGGGAGATCCATCATCATCAGCATTCCAATCACGCTCTGAACTCATAAGGAATCGTGTACGTTTACATTTCTATCTCACATAACTGTTTCCATTGTACTGTTTAAAAATTTTATTCTGCTTAGTAAATTTGTATTTTTTCATATGAATATACATATTTTGCTTAGCTCTTCAACTTGAAGATGTGTTAAGTTTTCGTCTAAGTTAAAAAATACATCTGAATCTTATAAACATTATAAAATGTATTGCTTACCTAGAATTTAGTCTGAATTTTCCTCAAACATCTCCCCATGTACTTTCATTTTTTTCACTTAATGGAGTATGTCGAATTTCTATTGAAATAAATACAACAAAAATATATTAATTGTAATGATGTTTATATCTAGTGATATTCTGAAAAATACATTTTTTAAAAATTGTACACTTAACTTTTTTTTTGTCTCTCCATGTAGCTTGGCACACTTTTCAGAAGAGCTTTCCCCTCATTCCGAAAGACTGGAGCTATGACATTCAGGTAATTTCTTTGTAGTTTGCTCAAGAAATTATAAACTTTGTAGGAAGGCACTTGTAGACAATAAGTAATTATACTAATACATTTGCAGGGCTGGATCAATTATCAACTCTGTGGACCTTGAATTTGAGTCATCATCTACTCCTAATAATACACTAATTGAAGAGACTTTGGTTAATGAGGCTTCAAACATCACGGAATTCAACGTAATAGCTGACACCATTGCTATTAGTGACCAAGGTAAGAGAAATAAACAAATTTCAGAAAATTTTATATTTATACAAAGGACAAATTAAAAGAACCACTGATCAATAAATAAGAAGGAATTAGTTGGATCAACAAAATATTCTAAAAATATTTTTGATAACTAACTTACAAAAAACTAAGAGTTCAGTTCTTCTAAGCTGTGCACATTTGGTAAATACAATAGCTATTACAACACCTCCAGATACAACTACGACTTCTCCAACGACGTTGACATCTGGTCCAACAACAACCACTGTAGCACCAACCACCACAACAGCTGCTCCATCCACAACAACAACAGCACCAACCACAACAACAGCGGCTCCAACCACAACCACAGCGGCTCCAACCACAGTGGCTCCAACCACAACCACAGCGGCTCCAACCACAACCACAACAACAGCGGCTCCAACCACAACCACAGCGGCTCCAACCACAACCACAACGCCACCCCTCGACAGAACCACCAG
>NW_015114591.1:120705-122573 GCF_001443285.1 Poecilia latipinna
CAGCCACACCGCCTCGAACCACACCGACAGCCACCCCAACCACAACCACAGCGGCTCCAACCACAACCACAACGGCTCCAACCACAACCACAACGGCTCCAACCACAACCACAACTACAGCGGCTCCAACCACAACCACAACTACAGCGGCTCCAACCACAACCACAACAACAGCAGCTCCAACCACAACCACAACGGTTTCAACCACAACCACAACCACAGCGGCTCCAACCACAACCACAACCACAGCGGCTCCAACCACAACCACAACCACAACGGCTCCAACCACAACCACAACCACAGCGGCTACAACCACAACAGCAGCTACAACCAAACCAAAGACTACTCCAACAACAACACCAACTACTCTTGCGACAACTACAACTACAACAACTGAAGCTCCTCCTCCAGTGTTTGTTGTTGCAGCAACTGTGGTTGAACCATTTGTTCCAGAGCTCAATGACAGAAATAGTGTGCAGTTCAAAACTCTTGAAGTAAGAGTGATAGCAGTGGTGAGTGGATCATTTAAAAACATTTGGTATTTAAATTGTTTAATCTGAGGATTATTTTACTGTGAATTTTAACATGTTTTTTCTTCTCCAGTATGATATCATCTACAGAGCAAGATATGGAATTTTCTTCGTTCGGAGTTATATCATTGCCTTCAGGTATGTTCGCTTTTTACTTCATTATTTAAGTTAATCTACTTGTATGTTTTATTTACATTCATAGTGGTAATGACCAACAAGGAACAAAGCAATCTGAAAGACAAATTACAGCTAATTTCTTATTTCCACCACATGCATAGAATTTTAATATTTGAAATCAGTTTGAGATCTTTTTTTTTTTTTTCAGACCGGCCTTCACCAGGTTACGAATGAATGGTACTCAAGCAGAGGTGGGCGTAGAGTTCAATAAAACCACACCAGCTACGACAGTCCCAAAGGCTGAAGAGGTTCAGGCAACACTAAAGGAGGCTGTGAATAACCCCAACATCACTTTGAATGTCACATTCGACGCGGCTTCCATTGAAATAATACGTAAGAACAAAGTGTTTGAAACACATATAGCCATATATTTAAAGTCACTTTAGTAATCTTACTCCATAATTATATTTCTAATTCTCTACGGAGTAGCATGACACTAAGTATTTCTAATTTTGTAATTAGGAAGATGATTGGTTTAAAGAGTTTATTTCCAACTATAAAATGTTTTGTTTCAAGTCCTCAAATCCCTTCAAATTCAAATGTGATGAAGGTCTGATACTGCTATCATTAACGTTTGATCAAAACTATTGTATTTGTAAAATGATCATTTCGGCACATTTTTGGTCATTAGATATTTTTTTAGGAATCAGTTCTGAAAAACATATTTGAGTGTTTATTTCGTTCTCAAACTGAAAATACTACAAAATGAATTCGGGATTATGAAATGTGAAAATTCAAATAATTTTCTTGTTTTATATTTTTGGCAATGAAACAGTCAACTCATTGTCAAAAAGAAAAGAATGACCGTCAGATAAGGCTTCTGCATGTTGGTGTTCCAGCTAAAGCCTGAATATACCCAATTTGGTTGTCTTGGCCCACTTAAAAACCCCATTTAAGCCTGTGGGGTTTTCCCTAACTGGGAACGAGAATACAACCTGTTGAATGTGACAGGTAGCCAATCAGAAAGCGCGGTGACGTCAGAACAGAGGGGAATCCCAAACAGCTGACATATCACGCAACTGATAAGAGAGTCCGGTGGCTATTGGAGATATGTGGAAATGTTTATTATATGTAAAGGTCGTTATTATATATGTTTATTCAATTAAAAATGTTAACTATGAAAAACCATATTCACCTCTAATTCATAGTGCAGCTATTTGC
>NW_015114591.1:126371-144882 GCF_001443285.1 Poecilia latipinna
ATACAACCTGTTGAATGTGACAGGTAGCCAATCAGAAAGCGCGGTGACGTCAGAACAGAGGGGAATCGGTAACAGCTGACATATCACGCAACTGAGAGTACGGTGGATATCGGAGATATCATCTCTGAAATCCATCAAAGAAACTTTCCAAAGACATCTGATCCGTTTCTTACTCATTTTGCTGCTTGTGAGAGAATCCGGTTGAAGGATTTTCAAAATAAAAGATCCTCCAGACTCATATAATACATAAAACTGAAATATTTAATTATTTCTTGAGCGGCCCGGTACCAATGGGGACCACTGCTGTAAACAATCCCAAGGGGAGTAGGACCACTACAGCGGTTTCAAACTTGCACAGAATCCACACCTCCTGTGTGGACTCTATAGAGTATACTCTATATACCCTATATCTATATACTATATAGAGTATGGCTGCACAGTGGTGCAGCAAGAAGGTTCTGGGTTCGATTCCCGGCCCAGGGTCTTTCTGCATGGAGTTTGCATGTTCTCCCTGTGCATGGTGGGTTCTCTCCGGGTACTCCGGCTTCCTCCCACAGTCCAAAAACATGACTGTCAGGTTAATTGGTCTCTCTAAATTCTCCCTAGGTGTGTGTGTGTGTGTGTGTGTGTGTGTGTGTGTGTGTGTGTGTGTGTGTGTGTGTGTGTGTGTGTGTGTGTGTGTGTGTGTGTGTCCCCTGTCTGTCTCTGCGTTGCCCTGTGACAAACTGGCAATTTGTCCTGGGTGACGCTGCCTCTCGCCCGGAACATTAGCTGGAGACGGGCACCAGCAACCCTCCCGAACCCAATAAGGGATAAGGTTCTATAGAAAATGGAGGGATGGATGGATGGATGCATTATAGAGTACATCATTACTCTTTAGTCGAGGGACCAGACCTCCTGAATGAAGCAAAGCATAGAGAACAAGGAACTGTTTTTTATCAAGCTAACCTCCTAGTGGAACTTGACTGGAAAGCTTCCAAGCAGAGAAATTTAGTGGATCTTTGTCATTGCTAATTATCTTTAAAAATATGATAAAAAATAAAATTATTTAATTCATTGTTATTTTTATCACTATAGAAAAAGCAGTTGACTTTCAGTTTAATTTTAAAACAATAAATCAAGTAATTCCTCTTTTAATTTGTCAGCACAATAGTAACTAAATAGAATCTCCAATGACCAAAATTTGCACAGACTGATTTAAAAAAAAAAAAAAAAAACACTGACTAACTATGCAGTTTATTTTTATTGTGATAAATATTTAGTTGATTACTTAAAAAAATGATTAGTTCACCTTTTGTAATGGTAAAGAGAGATGATCAATTTTACATTTCACTTTTTTGTTGTTTTTTTTCTGCATACTAATGTGTTGCTTTCAATGCTTGTCTTTGTTTGGCAGGTGTACCTGCAACTGCACCCCCAATCGTTAGTACAACAGTTTTGCAAAATGCGACGATTACAACCAATGGAACTGCTGCCAACATCACTACCGTTGCAGTAACAATGAAGCCTGGAACGTCAGCTGCTAGCAATGCAACGACTAAAACGCTTACTACAGTTACAACCACCACAACAACAAAAACCACAACTGCGGTGCAAACAATAAGGCAGCTGACTTTTAGGTCTCCTGGAGAGACCTTTACAACCGATTTGCTCGACTTAACGTCGACAGCATTTAAAAACCGAGCCACACTTTTAAAGTCCACTGTGAGTGATTTTCTTTGAAATTTGTAACAGTCAAATGATCAGAACATTGCTTTCACAGACAAAATATTTGCTACATATATTAAGCAATGTTGCAAGAGACTTTTTTTCCCCCTAAAAAATAAATGTGCCTATTTATTGAGATTCTACTTACCTAGGTTTTCTGTTCTGTATCTAGTCCATCAATAATTCCCATAATGTTCTAAATAACACGATTTTAACATCAACATTTGATTTGAATTTTCTTTTTTCTTCAGCTTGAACCATACTACAAGCGATCGTTTTCTTCATTCAGTGATCTAACAGTGAAGTCTTTCAGGTAATTTTTTTACAGTGTCTTAACTTTGAGATAAAAAAAAAAATTCTTCCAATTCACATATGTTTTTTGTTGCATAGAAACGGCTCAATCATCAATGTAATGGACCTTCGATTTGCATCTGCATCTCCTCCTACTGGATCCGAAATTGCGCAAGTTTTGGTCAACGCAGCTTCAAACATCACTGCCTTCACCGTTGACACTACTAGCATTTTTGTGGATGGAACACGTAAGCTAAAATAAATTCAGATATCAGGATAATTATCTACATAAATACAAATCATAAAACATGTTTTATTAAAAACCGTTTCACTATGGAACATTTTATTGACGTAGTGTTTTTCCGTCTCAATGTTTACAGAGGTGTCAAGTGGAGGAAACCACAAGATCAGTCTCATCATGGCTTCCTGCATGGTCCTGTTGTCATGGCTGTTGTCAAGCCAACACTAACATCTGTGCTAACTTCTAGCAGATAATCTGCTTAAAAATATATTCTAACTGGAAACCACATGAAAGGGCATTTTGTTTAAGAGAAATAATTACTCAAAGAACATTTTCTAAGCATGTTTCAGCAAATCATCAGTCAAAAACTTAAATACTGATAAAAGAACATTTATGTGTACAACTTGTGAAGATGTGATTAAGATGTTACTTTGGCAGTAAAATCCTGGATCCAGTCTATGAAGAAAATAACTCGTGAACTTCCTGCTTCTATCGAGTCATTTCTGTTGTCAAAAGAAGTGACGAAGGATTTAAAGATTTTCTTTCTCAAATCCACTGCACTTTATACTTATATGAAGTTTCATTATCATGTTCATTATTTATATATATTTTTTAATTCTAATGAAGGAATTACCTGAATGATTAGTAGGTGACACAGTTTATGCAAGCTCTAAAGAATCCTCTATAAATGAATGCTATGGGATAAAAGAGATGTAGAGCATCTCTTAATCACAAGATAACCTTTGTGATTATCTTGTTTTTCTTTTTAATATAAACAAATAAATGAGATTGGTTGTTTCTGTATTCAATATTCTCTTAAGTGTTATGCAAGCTTATTTCTGTGTATCTGATGAAGAAATGTAATAACAGACAATATCAACATTAAATTAAATTAAGATCATTGCGATATTTACCTTTAGGGTGAAAGATGTGTTAAAGGGTGTAAAATACAATGTAGTTGTTTCCAATAAATACATTATGTAAAAAATATTGCTTCTATTCTGTTCTGAGCATTGGGATGGGTGACACAGCTACAACATAAAATCTCCGATTTTTTCATACTAAATTAGATGTCTGATTTGAATTTTTAAAAATTCGCTTTTTCTTTCTTTTTTTTTTTTAAAGAAATTACAAATCACATAAAGCATTTTCAAATAAATACTTTTATTTTAATCATCCCTTCTTGGAATTGATCTGAATTCAAAGTCCAAATAAATACAAGCTGTAAAGCATGTTTACAAAACAAGATGGTAGACCTTGGACGGGCTGACACAGCGCTGAAGTATGGAAGACAAAAAAAAAAAAAAAAAAAAAAAAAAAAAAAATATATATATATATATATATATATATATATATATATATATATTATATATATTTTTATATATATATATATATATAAAAATCTCTTTAATATAGAAAGAGCATTTTCTTTTTTTTATGCTTAAAAATGCACCACAAGTAGCTAAAAAAGGAACCCGTGCTCTTCATAACATCCAACATACATCCTAACATACATTAAATATTTACATCATAAAGACTCATTAAATTTTTTTATGAGGTTGTTAAAATCACCAGAGCCAGTTACATAATTATACATAGCATTATATTTCTGACTGGCATCGTTTTTAAATATTAAATCAGATGATCTGATCAGTTACTCAGTACTTGAGTAACCTTTTAAAGACTAACGTACATCATCGCCCACTTCATTGTTAGAACACGGTAAAGTCCCAAATGTCACAGCAGGCCAAGCAGGTAGAAAATAGCAGTAGAATAACAAAGCCTGTGCATAAACAATAAGTCTCGTTTTACCTTAAACTAGGTGTGTCTGTCCCTCATGCATTTTTTTAATTATTTTCCTTCACTCGGTGAAGTTACTTACAGTGGGTATCCAGAAATTTTATTCCAGCAAGAGTGGTGATTTTATAAAAGATAGCGTTTCACTACTCTGTATATAGTGTATGTGGGACATTAGGGGGACCCAAAAGGCGACCAGGGTGCTGATGTTGCTCTGGTTCCACATCAGTCATTCCATGACCATCGGACAGATCCTTAACGAGGTACTTGCTTTCTCTTACTTGAGTAATTTCTTGGATGGTTACGTTTTTACTTTAACTTGAGTAAAAACATGTTGAAGTAATCCTACTCCTACTTAAGTACATTGTTTTGTACTCACCTCTGCCCATATAATCAGGTTTGGTATTCCTGAAGAAGATTCCTGGGAGGAGCTTGTTAAAACGAGAAAGCCCTCAAAGTCTGAAGAACTTTTTCACATGAAGCTAAATAATTATTTTTAGACAAACTAACTATTCTGTTCAAAGTAAATCGTTTTTGAAGCGGGACAGATGCCTGACCAGGGGACTATCTTACCTCTTTGATGCTTTTGTATGGATAATTTTTCATGTTTTTATTTAGTTCAAAGCTAATATTATTGCTGCATTCTTTTTTACGTGGCACTTGCGTGCAAAATTATGCCCGTCCATCCCCTCTCTCCCCACTTCTTCTTCTTCTTCTCCTGTCAACAACCGTAAAATAAGTTTAATGTTTCATCCGGATTCTCTCCCTCTCAAAGCGGCGCGCACAGCCGGGGCTGCGCGAGAGATAAAGACAGCGAACGGCGCGCGAGACCGCTGCACGAACTTTCCCGATCCGACTCCTGATGTCTTTTCGAGGCCGTGTTCAAACACTGGTGTCTGCAGAACTTGAGATTGGGTGCCGAACAGATTGGACCGCAGGGAGAAGGTGAAGGGGGGACTGGAGGAGGTTAATCCGTGTCTAGTGCAAATGTGTTACTTTTGTATTTCATGTAGCGATTAACATGCGTCACACGTTCTATTTAAATATGTTATGATTAATAAATGAATAAATAAATAAATAAATAAATAAATAAATAAATAATAATTTACTTTGTGGTGCTGACGGGTCATGTCCGCACAAAATGACTGGCTGCAGTTGAGGTCTGTTAGAGATGCTTTGTAGCTCAGTGTGGGTGCAATCATCTCAGCCGCTGGAAACGCTGATAATAAAGTCTGGCCCTGCTCTGGCGACATTTCTGGAGCCACTCAAGGTTATTGTAAAAAAAAAAAAAATTCACAAACGAATAACGTAGTAAGCCGTAGCAAAGGCGACATGTCTTCAACCAGAGACTTCTTAAGACCCGTTGTAATACAGAACATTAAATATTTTTGTTTAATTTTGTTTATTTTGTCTAAGCCTTTGACATTGAATAAACTAATAAAGCAATCACTTGAAAATGTCTTTCTAAACATTCTGGCACTAAACGGATAGAAATACATCATTACTTTTGTATCCAGTTACAGTTTAGTCTGATGTAAAGTCAAACTGTGAGAGAAAAAAAAAAATCGTCTTTTTGAAAAGTACATGTATAACTTCCAATGTCAAATAAAATACTTTTCCAGTTGTGCGGCTTTTTTTCTTCTTCCTTTTTTCTCAGTCATTTTTTCATAAAATCGACGGGAAGGCGTCCAAAAGCGATGCCACCGGCATTTTCTGACGAAAGGAGTCCCTTGTTTGCTGTTGACGTCGTTCACCAGCCAATACAATATAAATCTCTTCAATACCAGCATTGAAAACGTATTTTGTATTCATGGAATGCTGATGCTTAACGTAAGCAGGCTGCTGTCTTGTTTCATAGATCTTTCTTCCTGCATGTTTGCGGTGGTTTGGCCAGTTTTGCTGCTATTTATATCTCCGGACGCGAAAAGGTTTCCCAAAAACAATTTCTGTGTCATTATATATTTAAATAAATAAATAAATAAATAAATAAATAAATAAATAAATAAAAACTTCCTGATTACATTTGGACATATTTGAAATCAAGGATTTGATATGTAATTTTGTATGTTATTGGATTTAAAGTCTACCGAATATTGCTGGTAAAAATATTCATGTTAGTATTAGAGAAAACAAATAGATATACATGTTTTGTTCTTATCATAAAACATACATTTATTGAAATTAGTATTATATTTTAACCACTACATACATCTTAACTAAATTGAGACATATGAATACATGTTATCTTAAATATAATATCTTTATGAAATTTTGTTCGTTCACTTTCGTATTTGTGCCTTTACTTGTTGTTAAGTGGTTTGTGTAACTCTTTTCACATATTGTGGAAAATATAACATTTAATACTTTTTGGAGAGTAAACTTTGTTTCTATTTTGACCCAGCTGATTTAAAACTGCAATAAATCAAAATAAAATCTAATGCAGCAAAAACTTTTGCTTTAAACTTCAGAAATAGTGACAAACTCTAGAACAGAAACGTCTTCGATTATTACTGTACATTATATTGTCAGACCCTTATGCGCGTTATAAAATGCATTCCAGGAGTGCGTGGANCAACAGCTCCAACCACAGTATCTCCAACCTCAATCACAGCTGCTTCAACCACAGCAGCTCCGTCCACAACAACAGAAGCTCCAACTACAACCACATCAGGTCCGTCCACAGTATCTCCAACTACAACAACAGCAGCTCCAACCACAGTATCTCCAACCTCAATCACAGCTGCTTCAACCACAGCAGCTCCGTCCACAACAACAGAAGCTCCAACTACAACCACATCAGGTCCGTCCACAGTATCTCCAACTACAACAACAGCAGCTCCAACCACAGTATCTCCAACCTCAATCACAGCTGCTTCAACCACAGCAGCTCCGTCCACAACAACAGAAGCTCCAACTACAACCACATCAGGTCCGTCCACAGTATCTCCAACTACAACAACAGCAGCTCCAACCACAGTATCTCCAACCTCAATCACAGCTGCTTCAACCACAACAGCTCCAACCACAACCACAGCTCCTCCAACCACAAACACACCTCTTCAATCCACAACAGCTGCTCCAACTACAACAACAGCATCTCCATCCACAACCACTGCTGCTCCAACTACAACCATAGCAGTTCCAACAACAACCACAGCTGCTCCAACCATACCAACAGCAGCCCCATCTCTATCCACAATTGTTCCCCCAAATCCACCCACAAATGCCCCCACAGAGACAACTACTTTAAAAACTACAACTGAACCTCCTGCTCCAGTGTATGTTCTTGCAGCAACCATTATTGAACCATATGATGTACAACTAGAAAATAAATCCAGCAAATTGTTTAAAGATCTTGAGAAAAAAGTCACAGAAACAGTAAGTACCAAACAGAAATGTGCCTATTTTATATTTGCAAAGATTCAGTAGACATCTATTTTGAATGATACGTTGTTCTTATGGTTTCACTCAATGTTTTGTTCTACAGTATGACATCATCTACAGAAAGAAGTTTGGATTCCGCTTCATTCGTAGTTTTGTCATTGCATTTAGGTAAGATTTAAAATGTTTGTTACTTCTTCTCTTTCTACAAGTATAATTATGATTTCAATGATGATTTACGTTATTTGAATAAAAAGAGCCTATATATTATAGGTTGCTACTTTTTTTATTTTCAGTTTTTTTCTTAACTTGCTTTATTTATGGTTATGTTGCAGAAGTTCTCTACTACTTTTTACACGAATGAATAGTACTGAAGCAGAAGTGGGGTTGGAGTTTAATAAAACTACTCCTGCTGAAAATCTCCCAGAAAATGAAGATGTACAACAAACCTTAGTCGACGCAATAAACAGCACTACGTTCAACGTTACATTCATTCCTAGCACCATCAGTCTAATAAGTAAGTAAAAGAGTTCTACACTTCACAAGAACATAGCATCGTAGCTCTTTTTAGAAGCATTGATATTTGTCTTTTTGACCAGTTTACTTGTCTGTTTAATTTTGATGAAAACCAACAGGGACTCAATTTGACAAGTAATGGCTAATTTTATGCTATGTTTCTGGTAGAAACACCTTTGGCAACCTCTGCTCCCACTACAAATACGACAGCTACCACTGCAACTATGACAACCACCACAACAACAACTACAACTAAACCAACCACCACAACAACAACTACAACTAAACCAACCACCACAACAACAACTACAACTAAACCAACCACCACAACAACTACAACTAAACCAACCACCACTACAACTGTGGAGTCAACAGTGACAAAGCGACTGACTTTTAGGTCGGCAGGAGAGACATTTACCACCGAGTTGCTGGACCCAAAATCTACAGCTTTCATAAATCGAGCTGACCTTTTGAAGACCCATGTAAGTATTATTTGAGATGGTTGTGAAATATTTGCATTAGTGCCTAAAACATTTTACCTAAATGAAATAATACATCAAGTTTTCATTCTTCATATCTGTATGCTTTGGCAGCAAATATAAAATATCCATACAATGTCACACAGACTCAAAAACATGTTCCATATTTATTTTTTGCATGAACGAAAAAAAATTGGTTTGAACATGTTTTATCAAGCCAAGCTTGCAATATGACAGGAGAAATTGGTCTGGATCGATTTGAATTCCCTTTACTTCTTTTTCACGAGCTTCAAGCCTGATTGCTGCAATTATATTTTGAAGTATCCAATGTTAAAATTCACCATTAATAGAAAAACACTTTTTTGTCTTTCTGCAGCTTGTACCACTCTTCCAGGCAGCGTTCTCTTCTTACCGCAATTTCATTGTGATTTCATTCAGGTATGAGTTGAATATAAATTCTGAAGACTGATTAATATGAATGTGCACAGATTAACTTTGATGTTGTTACCTCTGCAGTAATGGATCAATCATCAACAACATTGACCTTGAATTTGAAACAGCATCCCAACCTAATAACGCCCAAATCAGAGATGTTTTGGTGAAAGCAAATTCAACCGTCACAGCTTTCAACATTGACATCACTTCCATTTTTGTGGATGGCGCACGTAAGTTAAACATTCAAACTATAGAAAATATAAGTTATCACATTAAGGATACAAGATCTATGACATCAAGGAGTTTGTTGATGTAAAAGTTTTGTTTTTTGTCTTCTTTTACGCACAGAAACATCAAGTGGAACAAGCCACACAATCAGCCTCATCACTGCATTCAGCTTGATCCTGTTGTCATGGCTTCTTTCAACACAGCAATAACGTCTCTGCTGGTTTCCAGAGGAAAATCTGCATGAAAATCTCAATTATTGCTAGTATGAACAAGAATGTTGTTCTAATTCCAGACCAAGAGTCACTTTGAACTTTAAAACATTCATTGAAACTTGATAATTTCCTCATGTCAATTTTGTTTTATTTATTTATGCAAAACTAATTATTCTGTGTCACTGAATTAATTTATTATCTTTAAAATTAAACATGAAGGTATTTCTTGAAGGATTATTTAGTTTGGTGAATATTTCTCTCAATAAATATTGCAAGATTTACCAAAAATAAGCTGTCTGAGCAAGGTATTGTATGATTGTCCAGTTTTTCTTTTCCTTTTAATTGTATTTATAACACAAAGTATTCTGTAAAGTGTATACCTGTCAGTTTAATAAAAGTAATACAATAATGCAATGGAATTGTTTTTATATTTTAAATAGTCTTTTCTCCTCGCTGTCTGAAGTTACAAACCAAACTTCTCATTTTACCTTAGTTAGAATTAAACATTTTTTCCATTTACTAAACTACATGATTTGTGTCAAGTCTTTAGGGTTTTCTTCCACAGGAAGTTCTGCTGGAGTTCTGGCCCATTCCTCCTGATGAGTTGGTGGGTCTGAGTCCATTTTGTAGGCCACCTCACTTGCACACACCTTGTCAGATCTTCCCACAATTTCTTCATAGGAATGAGATCAGGGCTTTGATGGCCACACAAACACTGCAAAAATATAAATAAAAATTACCATAGAAAATACATGGAATTACAATAACCCAATGAGCATATATTTGAAGTGATTTTGACAGTCAGGAAATGTAGTAAATACAGAAATCTATTGTAAAAATCTAAGTAATTGTAAAATTCACTGAAACTTTTTTAATATTGCCAGCAGTTAATTACCCTAAAATTAACTGTATTAATCTGCCAAAATTAGAAATTTTGCTGATGTTTATATCTATGATGCAACCAGACTGCAAAAGTAAATTTTACAAAGACTAGAATGCTCTTGTGACATTTTAGTTTAATTTATAATACCATTTAAAAATCACACTGAAATCTCAAAGGTTGAACAGGCATCAAACTGGCAATCCACCGATTGCAAGGCAAATTCCTATAACTGACGCCACCATCATTATGAAAGGCTTTCATTAAATTATGCGTGACCTTGGGTACAACTTTAGATCCTCTTTTTAACCAGATCACACAGATAAGTTTGTAAAAATTGACAGAGGCACTGCTGCAGATTACAAACAGTTTATTGAATTCACAAATGTTTCATGAGCAAAAATAGTCACGATTTATTTTATTATACCAAGTGACCACACTAAAAGTGGGAGTCTATGCTGGCCCTGGGATCCTTAAAGCAGAAAAATAATTAAAACCCAATTAGATAAAATTACACTGTTTGGGGGAGGAATAATAAAGAAAACACAAATACAACTAAATGCACCCAAGTGTTCCCCAACAAAAACACACTCACAGAAATTCCTGGTGAATACAGCAAAGGAGAGAGAGAGAGAAAAAAAGAAAAACTCCCCTTCCACTAGTCTCCTCAATCTAAAAACAGTTTAGGACCCAGAGACAGCATAGGTCCCGGTTTAAAACAAGCCAGAGGGCTGGACAATAGAAACCCCCTTTCCCTAAACAAAAAAAAAAAAAAAAAAAAAAAAAAAAAAAAGCAGCAGGCCAACCTACACACAAGAGATCTAATTAGACAAGAGCACTAAACAGCCAGATTATAAGAAACGGCCCTTACTAGTGATGGGTCCGGTCTACTAGTCGGCGCATGCGCCAAGCCCACAAACCAAAACCCGTGTCGGTCCGCGTATTGGTTTCAGCAAGTCACGGGACCGATACAGGACTGTGTCGAAATGACATTAATGCGCCAAACTGAGTTTATAAGGAAGCGAATCTGTCAAAAGCATTTGCCAAACAAATTATTGATCTTACGGTACAGCGTCACCTATGGCGCAGCCTCAAACGAAAGGTTTCCGCAGTGTGGGACCATTTTGATCTTATATTGGAAAATACATTTGTTTTCAATTTTGTCGTTTCATCCGGTTACTGTCAGTTTCTACTTTATCCATCTGAATCCAAATTCAGCTGAAATTGACTCCGTTTACTTTCATATTATTCTGCAGGTTAAGTGCCGCATATGTTTGACTAAACCATCTTATTTAAATAAATCCACCTCAATGTTGAGGCATTATGAGGCCAGGCATGAGAATGAAGTCCCAGATACACCTAGGATAAACTACAGCCAATCTACAAATTACTCAGTTGCTTTTTATAAATTTCATATATAGTGAACCCTCGCTATAATACGCTGCGTTCACCTTTCACGGTATCGCAGATTTTTTTTGTGTATTTTTTTTTCTTCCACAGTGTTCTGCGTCCTGATTAACCCCATGACTGGTAAAAACGGTCTCCGCGCTTCTTCTCTACCCGAGTGCCAATAAAGTTACGTTATTTAATACAGATTGGCCATTCAGGAGATGGAAACTGAAACTTTGAATGCCTGCTGGAAAAAACTGGCCAGAATCAGCGCAGAACCCGACCGGAGGCTCGTTTGACGAGATCCATCGCTCTGTTGATCTCGCAGGGCAGGTTGGAGGAGACACAACTACGGATCACATTAAGGCTTGATTGATGCACACGCACATCCGCTGATCTGAAAACAGGTTTTGTTACTTGGTTTCAATGTAGAGCATTTACTTATGCTGTGTTATAACTGTAAAAAAATAAAGGCAACTACTTCACGGATTTCGCCTATCACGGGTTATTTTCGGAACGCAAACCCTAAGAAAAATAAGGGTTCACTGTAGTGTTTTTCATTTTTTTTCTACAGCAGGAGAAGTTCTGTCAAAAAAGCGTAACAGGCAAAATTTCAAAATGTTGTAAAAAAACTTAATATCTGTGGGGAGAAAAAAAAAACAGTCCACAAGCATCCTCATTCCAAACATTAACTTAAATTTTCACTTTACATGTTCACATTTTTATCGACTGCATGTCAAATATATTTTAAAATTAACCGAAGATGACAATATAATACAACGACTTAAATCTTATTGTATAGACTACGTCATCAAATCACTACGTTGCAGGTAGGAATTTTTAATGTCCAGCAGGTGTCGGTATTCAGTGACACAGTGTCGAGACAGAATCGACACAGTTTTGCTATGGATCGAAACGATATGACGCCTCATCTACCCATCACTAGCCCTTACCTTCTCTAAAGTGAAACCAGTAAACGGCGCTCTTGACGTCACTCTCTAAAGTATGTTTCCTACAACAATCAGTGGAGGAATCAGAAATACATTCTAAACTCACCTCACGATTAATGTCAGACATACCTCTGCACGAGTCATCAGCCTGCATCTCATCTCCTCAGCGATCTACCTGATTTTAAATGTAAACGCCGATTACCTGTCTCCCTAACGAGCCAGCTGCGCTCCATCACAGCGTCTTCCATATTTGGACAAGAGGAAGAGGGCGCAGCAGCACACATTCGGGGAGGGCAATATGCCCCGGCTACATATGTATTTGGGATTATTTAATTTTATGCCGACTACAGATTTGTCATACATTAAGAGAACTGTATATTAGGCCCTGCTGCTTGAACAAAGCTGAAGTTGGTTTTATTTGTATAGCTTCCAATTCGGGAAATGGCTAAAAGGCGATTCTACCTAATTTTTCACTACCGTCAGCATCTTTAATGTACTCTAACTAAAAAACTACAACACCTAGACTCTTCAAACCTGGATTAGATAATCCTCAACTAATAGCAGAATATTTAAAACCAAGTGTGGGATTTGTGAAACCTTTATCTGATTTGTGAAACTTCAATAACGAGCAGTTCTAGTGTTGTCCAAAAGCATACAAATTGTGAAATCAACTTTTACTGAAGTGTCACAAATCACACACTTGGTTTAAAATATTATGCTATTAGTTGAGAATAATCTACGGAGTTTTTCATTTTGTTATTGTGTTAAACAGCAGGGTTTACAGTTAATGAAGTTACTGTTATTTGTCATGTAAACAAATAATTTTCTAGTCAATCTCTGGAACTATCTCCCACCAACTCACTCAAACTGGCTCTTGTAAATATTCGATCGTTAACACCAAAAGGTTTACTAATTAAGGACTTCATCACCGAGCATAATATTGATGTTATGTTCCTGACAGAAACATGGTTGGATGACAATATTGAATCACCTGTACTAATTGAATCAGCGCCTCCTACTACAATTGTTTAAAGTGAGAATAGAAAACATATAAAAGGAGGAGGCGTGGCTTTTATATTCAAGAATATCATAAATTGTAACAAAATCTCTTTGGGCCATTTCACCTCTTTTGAGTATCTGTGTATTGAGGTCAAAGGCCAGAAACGAACTTTAACACTAACTTCATGCAAAACTCCAACATCTGTAGAAAACTTCTTTGCTGATTTTAATGAACTTTTATCTCTCATATGTATTGATTATGATTGATAATTGTTGGTGACTTCAACATTCATATTGACAAACCCCAAGACGGAGGAGCAAAAAAGCTGTGCAATATTCTAGATAATTTTGGTCTAATTCAACAACCCACAATCAAGGTCACGCACTGGACCTGGATCTCAGTAAGGGTGTGAATATTTCCAATGTTTCTGTAACCGATGTCGCCCTCTCGGATCACTTCCCTGTTATCTTTGAAAGAAACAATAAAGATTCACTCACTTAGCCAAAAAGCTACTATCACAAAACGTTCTTTCACAGAAAACACAGCAGAAACATTTAATCAGATCTACTCTTCTTAAGCAGTAGTGATGTAGATGAGTTGGTGTATAGCTTTCATTCTAAATTTTCAGATATGTGCCGAGGAGCGATCATAAACGGCAGAGAACAGATTCGAGGTGAGGCAGGCAGTTTTCTTGCCTCATGGCAGGGGGCGCTCATGATTCCAGACATTGGTCTTGGACTCCACGTCTGCAGAGCAAGAGACAGCGAGCTAGCAAGCAAAGAAGTCAAGTGCAGCAATATATTTATTGTTTTCTCCTCTCTTCCGACGTCAACATGGATGACTACATTTTTACACTTAAGCAGTTTTCTCAAGTGGATTTTCAATCGAAGCAGGAAATAAGTAAAGGAAGACCAACACCGGAGCTGAAAGGTTTACTTCAAACTACGAGACAGAAGGGTGCCCGCTCGTTTCAAACGGAAAGACTGGCTTTGTGGATGTCCTGTTAGAAACGGCCTTTTCTGATTTACTTACCTTCTTTTCTCAACTTGTGGCACTGTGTGGACTCGGATTGGATTTTGTGACAAATAATTTGCTAAGAAGCTAGATCAGTCTTGGCTTGGCTTTGGTTGAACTGATACTTTTGTGCAAAATGAGCGGCGCATGGACTTCATTTATAAGTAAAGGTAAGACGACAATATATTTTTTATTTTTTTTTTAGTTTAATGACAAGTGCGTTTGTATGTGTAAAGAATGCAGACAAGAAACTTAACCCGCAGATTAGCTAATAGCAGCGATAGCTACAATCTACCACATCGGTCACATATTAATAATCACAAAATAAACATTAAGCGTAAAAACATTAAGCGTAAAAACACTTGGTCCTGCTTTCTGGAGCCTCTCAAGTTCATCGTAAAAAGGAAAACTGTTTCACAAACAAATAACGAAAGCCAAAGGAAAGACAAGGCGTCTTCAACCAGAAACTTCTTAAGATCTGTTGTAATACAGAACATTAAGTAAATGTTTTGTTGTTGTTTTTAAATTAAGCAAATCTAACACTTGGACACTGAATAAAGTAATAAAACAATCCTTAGAAAATGTCTTTCTAAATATTCTGGCATTAAACAACTAGAAAACGAATAAATAATTATTTTTGTACCCGGTTAGAGTTTAGTCTGATGTAAAGTCAAACTGTGAGAAAAAAAATATATATGTTTTTTAAAAGTAAATTTAAAACTTCCAATAGTACCACGAGGTGGAATTAGTGATTTTCACTTCCAATGTCAAATAAAAGACGCTTTCAGTTGTGCGGCATTTCTTTCTCAGTCATTTTTGAGAAAATCGACATGAAGGCGAATGACACCTTTTGCTCGGCTTTTTCTGAACAAAGGAATGCTTTGTTTGCTGCTGACGTCATTCACACGCTCAAGGAAATAAAATATAAATCTCTAATACCAGCACTGAAGACAACCCTAACCCTGAATGTTATTGTAACATTCAGCTGATGCTGATGTTACCGTAAGCAGGCTGCTGTTCTGTTTCATAGATCTTTCTTCCTGCACGTTTGCAGTGGGTTGGCCAAATTTGCTGCTATTTATATCTCCAGATGAAGAGATTTCCCAAAAACAATTTCTATATTTAAGTATGCAATGACATTCCACGTATAAATAATAATAAAAAAAACTTCCTGATAACATTTGCACATATTTGAAATCAAAGATTTGGTATATAATTTTATATGGTTTTGGATTTAGTGTCTTGGATATTGCTGGTAAAACAAATGTCATATTAGTCTTACAGAAAACAAGTAGGTATAAATGTTTTGTGCTAATCACTAAACATATATTTATTATTATTATTATTATTATTATATTTTAACCACTACACACATATCTTAACTAAATTTAGGCATATACATACATGTTATCTTAAATGTTGGGAAATATAATATGTGTATGAAATTTTATTCATTCACTTTTGCATTTGTGTTTTTACTTGTCGCTAAGTGGTTTGTGTAACTCTTTTCAAATATTGTGAACTTTCTGTTTCTTTTTTGATCCAGCTCATTTAAAACTGCTACAGCTCAAAAATAAAAATTGAATGTAGCAAAAACCTTTGTTTTAAATTTGAGAAATCTCTTAGTGACAACATCTACAACAGAAACATCTTCGATTATATTGTCAGACCCTTATGCGCGTTTTAAAATACATTTCAGGATTGCGAGGAGTTGACCTACAGTATTATTTTTGTTGAATATAAAGTTTATTCCACTGAACAAGTTTTTGCCAATATAAACAAGTTTTATAGTGTTTAAAAAACTAAACACGAAGTGTTAATGCTTGTATTCAATAAAGTGTTCAGTGTGAGAGAAACATAATGATGCAGCCACACCTTTGGATTCTTACCTTTGTGAATACTACTGATGAAAACACAGTTGCAGTTTAAAAGCTATTCATCTTTAACAAGAGGTATGTCTAAAGGTATTGTTGTTTGAGTTAGTTTTTAAATACATCAGACACTTTATAAATAACTTAAACCTTTGTACAAAACAGTCTGTTCAACTTTGTAGGAAGTAGATTTCATAGCATCTGTGCTAAAAAAAAAAAAGAAAAAGAGAAAATGAGACATACAAATTTCTTAAAAAAAAAAAAAAAAGAACTTGTGGGGCAAATTAAAGTGAAAATTATTAAAACGACCAAGTCATTCAGTACAATAACTTATGTAACTATGAAACCCTCTTCTATTAGTCAGTGTTACACCCCTTTCCATAAACAAAACAAGTTAATGACGTCTGGTTTGTTCACTATGATGGAATGGTTAGACAAAAGGAATGCAACCAAATTACCGTTGCTCAGTGAGATGTTTTGACACCAACAACAGTACAAAAAAAAAAAAAAATTCAACCTGCGTCATACTTGCAATAGACAAGTGATATATAAGGTTCAGCAGCAGACTGGTTAACCAAGAGTTGGAGGAGAAGCAGGACAGGATTAGAGGAACTTTTTGAAATCTGCTACTGCTTTGGGTAAGTACATTTCTTGGTCTAATAATGCATGATTGATTTCACATTAAGGTACACTAGTACAAGGCTTTGTAATTTAGTACAAGGCTTTGTAATTTACACCTGCATGAGAAGTCGAGGTTTTAGCTTTTCTTTAAAAAATTATTTTGATGTGATTTGTGTTTGAGGTTCTCACTGTCATTGTATAGCTGTACTTGTAATGACTATGACCCCCTGCCCTCATTCCCCCAAAAAGACAAAATTCAAAAACAAAAAAGTCTACTGTGTGAAGTGCTTTTGCCAATAAAATTCCTATAAATTGACAGAAAGGTAAAAAAAAAAACATTGATGCAGTCAGAAATGCATTTCAATTTAATGCAAATGTAAATTGGAATGAATGACTCAATTTTTACGCATATTTGTGTCTTTAATATTGGCAAGCTTGCTAAAAGTGTAACATTTTCCACACATGATAAAATGGTGACTGGGAAGACTTTAAGATAGATTAAAATATGTCAAAACAATTTAACAACTTTTAATTGGTAATAAAGTGTAGATTATGACTGGGAACTAAATGTTGATGACAAAATATAATCTACAGAATACATGAGCAAACCCTTACATGAAACATTAACACATTTAGTTCTTTTTTTAAAAAAAAGTTATATTTAAAGATTTTTTTAGCTACATAAATATGGCTATATGTACTGCTTATTTTAATTTCCAATACTTAAAGAACATTGTGTTTGTTAAAAAAGACTGAAAAAACTAAAAAGAAGATATTGTAGATAAATACATGAATTTGATGTGTTTTCTGTTTTGATAATTGTTTGAGCATGAACTGTCAGATGCTCATAGCTTGTGTGGAATAATTTTCTTTGTCTTCTTCTGTTCTTGAAGAAGACAAAGGCTGCTTCAAATTGTCTGTTTAAACAATTTATGTATAATAATTGATCACTTACAATTTATACAATTTATTACAATTTAGATATAATTTATTATTTACAAGTAATATAAAAAACTTACAATTGTGTTCTAGTTTATGTTTTAAAATATCTGTTTTAAATTCAGTGCATCTGCAAAAGTCTATTCAGTTGGTGGAAGTCTGTAAAGTCACAAGTGGTGATGTGTTAAACTTTTTCAGGACAAAGATTGGAAATGGGTTCTAAAGGAATCTTGATGATACTACTGATACTAAATGGTAAGTTCATGATTGTAAAATTTTAAAAAGTTTGTGTAAATAAGAAGCTGTAAAAAAACAGTGTAATAAAATAAAACTTTTCCAAAAATAACCAACCGACAGCAAGTACAACGCTGACGGTTGCAGAGACATCAGCTGCTCCAACCGCAACCACAACTACAGCGACTCAGATCACAACCACCGCAGCTCCGACCACAACCACAGCTGCTCCAACCACAACCACAGCAACTCCAACCACAACCACAGCAGCTCCGACCACAACCACAGCAGCTCCGACCACAACCACAGCAGCTCCGACCACAACC
>NW_015114591.1:149802-150482 GCF_001443285.1 Poecilia latipinna
GACCACAACAACAGCCGCACCGACCACAACCACAGCTGCTCCGACCACAACCACAGCTGCTCCGACCACAACCACAGCTGCTCCGACCACAACAACAGCGGCTCCAACCACAACAACAGCAGCTCCAACCACAACAACAGCTGCTCCAACCACAACAACAGCTGCTCCAACCACAACAACAGCTGCTCCAANCACAACCACATCTGCTCCAACCACAACAACTTCTGCTCCAACAACAACCACAACAGCGCCAACCACAACAGCAGCTCCAACTACAGCCACGGTTGCACCAACAACAACAACAGCGGCTCCAACCACAACCACAACAGCTCCGACCACAACAACAGTTGCTCCAACAACAACCACAGCAGCTCCAACCACAACAACAACTGCTCCAACCACAACAACAGCTACACCAACAACAACCACTGTGGCTCCAACCACAACCACAGCAGCTCCTACCACAACAACAGCAGCGCCAACAACAACAACTTCTGCTCCAACAACATCCACAGCAGCTCCAACCACAAGCACAGCAGCTCCAACCACAACAACTTCTGCTCCAACAACAACCACATCAGCTCCAACAACAACAACAGCGGCTCCAACCACAACAACAGCGGCTCCAACCACAACAACAGCGGCTCCCACCACTACTACAGCAGCTCCAACCACAACCA
>NW_015114592.1:0-4670 GCF_001443285.1 Poecilia latipinna
AGCTGCTGCTCATTGAAGCTAGCTGCTGTTCAGTGAAGCTAGCTGCTGCTCATTGAAGCTAGCTGCTGTTCAGTGAAGCTAGCTGCTGCTCATTGAAGCTAGCTGCTGTTCACTGAAGCTAGCTGCTCCTCATTGAAGCTAGCTGCTGTTCACTGAAGCTAGCTGCTCCTCATTGAAGCTAGCTGCTGTTCAGTGAAGCTAGCTGCTCCTCATTGAAGCTAGCTGCTGTTCAGTGAAGCTAGCTGCTGCTCATTGAAGCTGAACAGTGAACAGTGATAACAGAGTTTCTCCTCTCTGGAGACTCTGCTTACTTTCTGCTTCTAGCGTTCCCAAACTGCTTCTGTGAGCTGATTGGCTCTGAAAACAGCTGCTGACGTCAAAGCGAGTACATTTATTAAACACAGGATGCCATGACATTCTTTTTATTGCATTATGTAACTGGATGGTCAGTTTGAGCTGCAGGCCGCTGAGCTCTGATAAAAGCTCAGACTGATTCCTGAGACGGTGGAGAAACGTTTCTGTCATGAAGGAGCCTCTGTGGTTCCAGTTCCTCCAGAAGGAAACAACAGCTTGGAAGAAGTTCTGCTCTGGTTCCTGTAAAGGCAGCAGTGAGTGGACCGGCTCAGTTCTGACAGTCTCTCCTGGGCTTCAGCTGCAGAGCTGGAAATCTCTCCGTTTCCATATTTGGTGAAATAGACCACAGGACAAGCCTCTCATAGCTTTGTCTCTGGATCCTGCCTCACGCTTCCACAGAACTTTAAAGGTTTCATACCAGAGAGGTTTAATAGCCTGGTCCCGGAAGACATCGGGCCCATGGTGTGTATAATCACTCCAGAACACCAGAACTCTCCTGCAGGCTGCTGCAGCCAGGGAACAGAAACAACCGGTCCTTTGTTCCCGTTTTCTCTTCCCACTTAGCCAAACCTGGAAATACATGAAGCTCTCCTTCATTTCAGAGTCTGTTTGTGTTTTATAGGAGATTTTTGGCCCTGTTACATCTGTAAAGACTAGTTGAACCTAAAAGTAACGCTTTTTGGATGATAAACGATCTAAATAGGTTATCTAAGGTTCTGCCTGACATTTCTGTGTACATTTTTTAAATTCTGCAATATTTTGCCTGAAGCGGTCTCAGTGCTGCCCTCTTTAGGTTGAACTATGGCTACTGCAAAGGAATTTTCCTATTGGTTCCAATGGTTTAGCTTTACATCACACAGCCCAGCATTGGCGTATAAAACCGTCTCATTCAAACGCAGTGGTTCAGAAACGGCTGGGTTCACATGTTGCCATAAAAATCTCCAATAAAAAACCGCCAGATTTGTTGCTAGTCACATTTTTTAATAAAAATCTCTACAGGGTCTGAAAAGACACTAAGTGTAGCAACACAGATGCTAATTTGGGAACAGTGCTCTTTCCTGACCACAGCCCTCTTCATCCTCCACTCATCCTGTGAATTGGCCACGCCCCTCAGCATCTCTACGCTCCGCCCACTTTGGTGGAGTGATGCTTTGAAAGGAAGGCTTAGTTCCACCTTAATGACTGAATCCACCCAGCTGGACAGAGTGATGGGGTGTTTCCATAGTAACTGATGGGACCCGTTGGTGTGTCCAGTCTGGATCTTCTTAACGTCTGTAATTCTGTCCATCATGGTGGTCATGGACTGGTGGACCAGATCCAGGCTGAAGGTGACCTTTCATTTCTTCAGCTGCGTTTCCATAACTGATCACAGATTCTCTCTGAAGTTCAGGTCTGGTTTTCTGACCAAACGTCCGAAATTTAAGAGTTCTGGTCTTCAACATCCACAACAATGGAGGATTCAGCCTTCCTCTGTCCCTTCGTGGTTCTTCCTGCACAGCTGTAGTCTGTCCTCGGTGGTCTGTCCTCGGTGGTCTGTCCTCGGTGGTCTGTCCTTGGCAGTCTGTCCTTGACAGTCTGTGTTTGGTAGTCTGTCCTTTGTCCTTGGAGGTCTGTCCTTGGCAGTCTGTCCTTTGTCCTTGGCAGTCTGTCCGTGACAGTCTGTCTTTGGTAGTCTGTCCTTTGTCCTTGGAGGTCTGTCTTTGGTAGTCTGTCCTTTGTCCTTGGAGGTCTGTCTTTGGTAGTTTGTCCTTTGTCCTTGGAGGTCTGTCCTTGGCAGTCTGTCCTTTGTCCTTGGCGGTCTGTCCTTGGTGGTCTTGTTGGACAGAAGTGGATTCTTTGTCCCAGTCATCAGTTTGTCCATCCTCAGGGCTCCAGCTGCTTCATGCTGTACTGACATCAGGTTGGCTGATAGAAGTGGGATTAAGTGAATCGTCCTCACAGTGAGACGTGACAAGGGGGTCAGACAGCCATGAACAGAGCCGGTCAGTGGGTGAAGGCTCCAAGGTCACCCAGGAGGTGATAATCTCAGTCTGAAGGGATTATCTTCTCAGACGATGTGGAAGCTTTAGATGATCCGTCAGGTGAAGGGAATGGATGGAGACGGGGAATCCTCTGTCATCATTAACTTTCCCTCCTGACTGCAGCGTCTGCAGCTCTGCTTACAGCAGACGCCTCACTCCGATCAAAGTGTTTCTCCTGAAGGCTGCAGCCGGAGTCTGAAAAGCTGAGGAGTCGTTACTGAGAGGAAGTTAATGAACTTTTAGTTTATTCATATCCATAGACTGAATGGAGGTCACTTTGATTCCTACCTTCTGTTACACCCAGCAGGTGTTTAGATGACCAAACTGAACAGATAAGACTGGCTCCATCCTATAACCCCTCACCTCTGTGGTCCCACAGGTTCTGGAGCCTCCAGATGTTCAGTTTCACACGTGAACATGTGCAGGACGGCAGGTTGTGAGTTCAGACTCTGTGGGTCAAACTGCTCTGATTAAACTGGGGCAGAATCAGTCTGAACTGGTTCAGCACCAGACAGGCTGTGGTTTCCTCTGTCGGTTCGCTGCTGATGGCAGAGCAGCAAAAACCCGTCTGTCCATCAGAGAGGAGAGACAAACAGGGACAGCATGGAAATTAACCTGGCTGATCCTCCAAATGTAAAGATTCAAACTAAACATAAGAGAATTGTAATAAATTCAGTTGAAAACACGTAATGTTGTCGTCTGTTTTCTAGTTTTACAGAGTGAATTTCCTGAAACATCAATGTGTTTAAATCTGCAGCAGCAGCTGATGGAAAATCCACTAAGTTACCTCCTCCCCCCCCCACCGGGTCGATGCCTGACGCCCAGCGGCGCACACCGCACGACCCACACTTATCCCATCATGTTCCCATCAGGGAGCTGCTTTATCTAATGACCTTTGACCCCTCCACTTGCCAATACAAGCCTCACTCAGAGTCCTTCCCAACAGCTAAATATACACTAATGAGCAAATCCATCAGAATATGAATAAATTTATCCTGTTTCTGTTTCCTTCACATTAAAACCCTCATTATTTAACTTTATAAGTTTATTTTGAACAATAATTCAATAAATATGATACAGGTTGTGATTAACTGTGTCTAACTTTAGCAAAGCGCTGGACTTCAGCTCATTACATGAAATAAAATCAAAAGTAAACTTTTAGAAACCCAGATTCATTGTTTGCATTAAATGAATCTCATTCCAAAACATCAGCAGCTAAAGATATTCCTGCTCCTTCAGGGATGGATGTGGAGCGGATCAGATCCAGGCTGCAGAGCCGCTGCTGACAGCAGGCCGGATCGGGTCCAGAACCGTCTCACAGACCCAGGATAACCAAATTAACTCCTAAATGAAACTCAGCTCTGTGGAGACATGTGAGCTTCTTCATAACTGGAAGAGTTTGAATCAAATTTGTGGCCAGTAAAACCATTAAAAATGAGAGAAATCTTGATTTTATTTCCATGAATTGGCCTTGACAACAGTTCTGTAGAAGCATGACTTGGCAGTTTCTCTGGGTTTATTCCGATGCAGCGTCATGCTTTCATGCTTTCATGCTTTCATGTCTCCACACAGCGTCATAATGACACACATAAAGAGTCTTTATTATTATCATCATCCCTGCAGGAATCGACTTGTTCACTCAGCGGCAGACCTGAGCATCAAACCAGATCAGGACTGGAGGGTTTCCATCTGTAAACCAGTTCAGACAGTTTCTACTGGTTGCTGCTCTGAACCCAGTAACCACACCAGTTGAAGGCCAGCAGCCTCCCAGAGCTCAGCGTCAGTCACCATCCTGAAGGTTTTATCTGCAGAAGTGACAGGAAGTCTATTTATGGGCAGGAATCTCCAGACGCTCCAGTAACGAGCTGCTACTGGAGGCCTTATCTCCCACGTCGCTAAAATAAGCATTTCCTTTGACTTCTGACGTCGTTTTCTCACCTCTGTGTATAAATATACTTTCTTCTCATGTTTAAGGTAAACATATCTGTTGTCATAAATGTTTCATGTTAAACAATCATCAGTGTTTAAATTATGAGAAAAAAGTGAATCCAGATTCAGGTTTATGGATTAAAATCTCCAACCAAATAAACCCATAAACTGGTTATGAATGTCCAGTAAAACTTCAACCATCAGTGTTTATAACTTTGATCCTGTTTTCTCTCTGTGACCTCTGTCTGTGACCTCTGGGTGTGACCTCTGTCTGTGACCTCTGTCTGTGACCTCTGGGTGTGACCTCTGTCTGTGACCTCTGTCTGTGACCTCTGGATGTGACCTCTGTCTGTGACCTCTGGATGT
>NW_015114592.1:8319-11228 GCF_001443285.1 Poecilia latipinna
CTGTCTGTGACCTCTGGATGTGACCTCTGGATGTGACCTCTGGGTGTGACCTCTGTCTGTGACCTCTGGATGTGACCTCTGGATGTGACCTCTGGGTGTGACCTCTGTCTGTGACCTCTGTCTGTGACCTCTGTCTGTGTCCTCTGTCTGTGACATATGGATGTGCCCTCTGGTTGTGACCTCTGTCTGTGACCTCTGTCTGTGACCTCTGTCTGTGACCTCTGGGTGTGACCTCTGTCTGTGACCTCTGGGTGTGACCTCTGGGTGTGACCTCTGTCTGTGACCTCTGTCTGTGACCTCTGTCTGTGACCTCTGGGTGTGACCTCTGGGTGTGACCTCTGTCTGTGACCTCTGGATGTGACCTCTGGATGTGACCTCTGGGTGTGACCTCTGTCTGTGACCTCTGGATGTGACCTCTGGATGTGACCTCTGTCTGTGACCTCTGGATGTGACCTCTGGATGTGACCTCTATCATCTGCTTCATGTTTCATAGTAATTATGTCATCCCGACTGGACCAGCCTGCAGACTGGGAGCGTTTCCCTCCCAGTCCAGAGGCTTCAGCTCCGATCTGCTTCCCAAACTAAACTCCATGACAGCGACTGCAGGAGCAGGAAGTGACCCGATTGTCTGTTTCCTGTCAGAATTGGTTTTTCATGGCCGGTTTGGATCAGACTTCGGTCTGTTTTCCTGGTTGCTCCTCAGCTGATGAAGGTTTCTGTTGTTGCATCAGGTTGGTCCTGACTGCTGTTAATGTTTGACTGGATCTGAACTGGAACCAAAATGTGACTTTAGCTGCACATTTTGTTGTTTCCTCAGGAACTTTATGTTCATTTAACGCAGATCAACATTTGATTAAAACAAAGGAACATCAAATAACCATCCAGAAGTCTCTGAATCAGGACTGATGTTTGAACCAGGTGGAGTTCATTCTGGACTCCTCTGTCCACTTCACCCTGACCTCTAGACGACCTTTGCAGACCCCAGCATGCTTTCCTCCTGGACGTCATTCCTGGTTTCCCTGCCTGTCAGCAGGTGGGTCAGCCTCCCTGCTCCACCTGCTGCTCTGCCCCATCACCTCCTTCAGCCTGTCATGATGTGTGGGTGAAGGAGGTGAGGGAGAACGCTGAGCCCAGGTAGAAGATGATAAATGATGATTTAATGGTGAATAATAGCTGCAACAGTTCAGGAAGCTGGCAGAGCGGAAGGCTAGGGCTCAGCACCGGGAGCAACAGATACAGAACTGAAGTCAACGAGAGCTAAGCCGACTCAGGACTTGACAGTCCAACTGACATCCGATACGACAAGAGGCAACAGGTGAACTTACAGGGAACGAGACACACCTGGGAAACATTAAGGGGAAGATGGAGACTCACTAGAGACAGAATTAAACAGAGAAACTGAAATCACCTCACGGCCTCTCTCTGTTTTACTGGGCTGGTGTTGAACCTGTTCAGGCGGTTTGGGCCAAAGCTCTCATGTTTACCGGAGGGAAAAAGTCAGAGGAGCAGCATGATGATGATGATGATGATGAAGGCTCTTCTCAGGTGAGGAAGGACCATAACTCTGTGAAAAGGAAATCTGCTGCAGAGAGAAACTTTCTACTTCAGAACATTGAGGTAATGTTGTACCACTTTCTATGTTGATGCCATTGAATTAAACTATGAAGCTTTTTTACCTCATTACCTGTAATTTGCATGTTTTCCTGAACATTTTCCGTGTGGCCATTTGGCTGTGATTGATCAGCTGCTGACTGAACATGTTTGAGGTTGACTGGTTGAACTCAACCAGGTCGGAAGCTGAAACTTTAGATTTTGTTAGTATATAGTTTAAAACTGAACTCTGTCCCTGGTGAACTGTGGTGGTTTTTAGCCACTAAGCAGACTGAATGTCAGATGAATCCCTCAGTCGGCCTCTGATACATGTGGTCCAGCTGCTGGAAGTGGATTCCTGAATGTCCCTCCTCACACCTACTTACCAACTCGGCTCCAAAGACTTAAGAGCTGCTTGGCGGCTTCCCCCCACCATGGAGCCTGGCCCTAAAACGGATCACACCAGGCGGTTAAAAGGCTCCGGCCATCAGAAAGGCTGAGTTTCGCCTGCTGATCTCCTCCAGGAGCTTTAATTTGACGTGACTCACTCAGAGTGTCATGATGCAGAATGATCTTATCTAGAAAAGGAAGTAGGTAAGATATAGCATCATGTTCCTGCATTTTTCTGTTTTATTATTAATCACTGAATCATCTTTGAAGTCATGATTTACCATAAATGTGACGTTAGACGTTGTTACCACACCAGGTCAACCGGGTCAGCCTGGACCACTGCTGGAGGACACACACAGGGACACACACAGGGACACACAGGGACACACACAGGGACACACATAGGGACACACACAGGGACACACAGGGACACACACAGGGACACACACAGGGACACACACAGGGACACACACCAACGTCCAGGCTTAACGCTAAGCAGCTTACACCCAGGGCCACAACTATTCATACCCCTGGCAGATCCAGTTTTAAAGGGATTTTCATTCAGTTTATTCTGGTATCAACGGATAAGAAACGTTTTAAAGGAAAATAACAGAAAATAATTCAGCTGTTGTTGGTTTACAGCAGATTAACAACTGACATTTTCAGTATTAGGTTTTATGTTCTTAATATTTATACATTTTTATGATATTTACAAAAGGTGTCCACTCTCTTTTTGTTGTTGTTTGTTTTTAAGGTTAAATCTTTATTAAGACTAAGTAATTTCTGCCTGTCTGTAAATCTACATCCAGGTTTGTTCATGTCATGGTTCTGTGTGTAAACAACAAGTTTGCATCATATAAATTACAATGTCAGAATACTTCCTCTTTTAGTTTCTTATCTGGCGTTTCTGAAGAATTTAGCTTCACTTT
>NW_015114592.1:16497-19494 GCF_001443285.1 Poecilia latipinna
TGTCTGTCTGTCTGCCTGTCTGCCTGTCTGCCTGTCTGCCTGTCTGTCTGCCTGTCTGCCTGTCTGTCTGCCTGCCTGTCTGTCTGTCTGTCTGTCTGTCTGCCTGTCTGTCTGTCTGTCTGCCTGTCTGCCTGTCTGCCTGTCTGCCTGTCTGTCTGTCTGTCTGCCTGCCTGCCTGCCTGCTGGTTCCTGATGCCGTGAGTTTGTCCTGATATCCAGTAGGTAAATATTACCCTGCAGATGTATTTCTTCATACTTTCTTTTCATGGTTTGACTGTTAGAAGCAGAGAGGAGAGGAACAATGTCAACAGGAAACCAATGCAGGAACGGAAATGAGAGCAGACTGAGCAACAAATGGGAGGCAGTGAACTTCAGACGTACGCAGAGGGAATGAAGAGCAGAACATCTAGAGAGGTTGTTCATGTGATCCGTCAGGAAATTACAGGTTTTCAGGGGAATGCGGCTCATCGGCTACAGGTGGAGAAAAGCTGAAACTAGAAGTTGAGTTGAGGATCAAACTGTGTTTTTCCACCTGATCTGGAATCACCTTTTCAATTTCACTCTATAAATCTCCTCAGAGAGCAGCAGGATCAGGGTGGGAATGTTTGAGGATCTGCAGAACCACATCGGAACCAAAACCTGCTGCTGAGTGAACCATGAACATCTACAGCAACATTTACTGCAACATCTCCAGAAGCGCCCATGAACCTCTGTGTCAGTCGTATTTTTCAGCCTGGTGGCTCCAACATGTTTATTATTATATTTCCTGTTTCCTTTTCTCTCTTTGAAGCCATGCTGGTTTTTGTGTCTTGTTGAATTAATAATTTATTTTATTTTGAAGTATTTTAATGTTTTAATCTGTAAAACAAATAAAGCTGGACTGAATTGGTTTGATGCTCCAGTTTTAGTGTTTTATGTGTAAAATTTAATATTTTTTTCGACAAGTAATAAAAACTAATATTAAACTTATTTACTAAAAAATTATGATTGCTGACCTTTTCTGTCAGAATCATCTGGATCCTGGTCATATTTCAGCATAACTCTTGGTAAACATTTGGATGCAGATGAAGCATCTCTGGCATAAAGATATGAAGCTTCTGCACGATGCCAGCAGGACCAGCTCTGTTCAGACCCTCATCCAAACTCTACATGTGAACTGTTGTCAGTATAAACCTGAAGATCCTCCAGAGACCAACCACAGATCATATGATGCTGATCTGTAGCTGCACTGGATGTGACCAGAGGAGCCGTTCCTCCTCCTCCTCCTCCTCCTCCTCCTTCTCCTCCTCCTCCTTCTCCATCCTTCGTCTCATAAATCCTTTGAAGACTCTTCCTCACATGACTGTCCTCCTCTCTCACCAGTAAACAAAGCAGAAATGTTTCCCCAGGGTTTCTGTTGGCAAAGTTCTTCAAACTTCTTATCTTTGATGTCTCTGTGTATAAAAGTGCATTTTTTAAGCTGCTAGAAAAAAAATGAATTCAGTTTATTCATCTGAAGAGCCAGAATACTCATATAGGTAGAGGTCAGAATCCCTCAGGAGCTCAGAGAAACGCAGTTTTTATTCCTATATATGAGAAATACCCACAAAAGCAAAGAAAAGCTGCATTAAAGACTTGAAGCTGTGATAAAGCAGGAATTTTCAGGCTTCATGTGACGGTTCTGGTCCCGCCTGGAGCTTTTCCTTTGTGCGTGCCAAACAGAGGCAGGCGGCGTTCCTCCTGCTCAATATGAACAGCAGCGAGGATGAAACTCCTGCAGGCAACGGAGGCTTTTATCGGCTTTCATCCAGAGTCTGAGTGTACCTTAAAATGAGACCTGGAGCTGGAGGGGCTCAACTTTTAATTATTTATATAAGAGTCTTGCAAATTCAGCATCAGGACCTGATGCATGAGAGAGAAGGACGGTTTGTGAGCCTGATCCGTCGACGAGGGCCAACATCAGCTGAGTCTGCTGCAGCAGGCCGAGAAAGGCTTTTATTTACATGTTTATTGTCATAAAGTTCTGACCAAATTCAGGAATCCTGCTGCAGGACAATTAGAACAATAAACACATTTCATGACCTTTTAAGCTGAATCCTGCTGAAGAGTCGACATTTCCTGGATGTTTAATGCCTTTAAAGGCGACAGCTCTGCTGATCCCGTCACCAGTGATCAACCAGAGTAATCTCTCCATCGGACCTGATCCTGATTTACTCTGACATCACAGAGACTCAGATGATCATAATCTGATAAGACGTCTCAACCACTGCTCTGTCTGAACGCAGACCTTCACATCCAACCGGATGATTCAATAACGACAAAACGGAAAAAGAAGCAAACAAGGAGCTTCACTGTTTGATTCAGTCTTTAATCTGACGTTAGTAACTCAGTAAAGTGGTTAATGGCAGATTCAGCTAAATATTAGCTTCAAATCCAATAAACCACAACAGTTTCCAGAATGTCATCAGTTCCAAAACACCCCATCTGTCAAACAGGAAGTGGCAGGCTGAGGTCACTTCCTGCTTGGAACAACCAAAGGAGACTGGTCCCAGTCTGGGTGAACTGGTCCCAGTGTGTGTGAACTGGTCCCAGTGTGTGAACTGGTCCCAGTGTGTGAACTGGTCCCAGTGGGTGAACTGGTCCCAGTGTGTGAACTGGTCCCAGTGTGTATGAACTGGTCCCAGTGTGTGAACTGGTCCCAGTCTGTGTGAACTGGTTCCAGTGTGTGTGAACTGGTCCCAGTCAGGGTGAACTGGTCCCAGTGTGTGAACTGGTCTCAGTGGGTGAACTGGTCCCAATGTGTGTGAACTGGTCCCAGTCAGGGTGAACTGGTCCCAGTGTGTGAACTGGTCCCAGTGTGTGAACTGGTCCCAGTCTGTGTGAACTGGTTCCAGTGTGTGTGAACTGGTCCCAGTCAGGGTGAACTGGTCCCAGTGTGTGTGAACTGGTCCCAGTGTGTGTGAACTGGTCCCAGTGTGTGTGAACTGGTCCCAGTGTGTGAACTGGTCCCAGTGGGTG
>NW_015114592.1:23533-32038 GCF_001443285.1 Poecilia latipinna
AACTGGTCCCAGTCTGTGTGAACTGGTCCCAGTGTTTATATAATTGCTCTGGTCTCGTTTCGTCTGTGAGGTAGACGGTCTTTGCGATGTTCTGACGGTCTGGAGGATAACTCTGTTCACTCATGAATTATTCATGAATCTCCTCCATGTTTGTAAACATTGGAGTTGTTTTGGTTTTGCTCCAATGTTTACAAACATTACTTATGTAATCCACCTTCGTGAGCATCATAACCGTCTCCGCTCTGCAGGAAGACACTCAGCTTGTGTTGTGTTATATTTTAGCTGCTACTGGTGAGAAAATCCTGCGACAGACTGGCGACCTGTCCAGGATGTACCCCGCCTCTCGCCCGGAACGTTAGCTGGAGATAGGCACCAGCACCCCTCCCGACCCCACTGAGGGACAAGGGTGTTCAGAAAATGGATGGATGGATGGATGGATGGATGGATGGATGGATGGAGAGAAAATCTGATTTTAGCTTTAATTTAGGAGTTTCTTTAAGGAGATAAAAGAACAAATATTGAAAAACAAATAAAGAATATGAAGAGAAGAAAGTTTTTGATTTGGTTTTATATTGTTTATTGGGTTTATGTGACGTTTATTTCAATAAAAGACACTGGAGGCGTCGACTTGTTAGCACAAATATAGAAATTTATTTCAAAAAGGAAAATACATAACCAACATGGCGCGCGTCAGCAACACGCCTTCAAGTGAGACTCAAAACGCTGCGGCGTGGACCTTCTGATCAGACTGAGAAAAGAAACATGTCCGCTGCATCCACACATTCTGTACACGCGTGATCAACAATTGCACTTTGTAAAAACAGCTAAAGGAAACGACACATTCAGACTTTACAGCACTTCTCTCTGCACATACCAGAACCTCACACATTTCCAAACTTCCTCACTTTCATTGTCAGCCAATCACATTCCAGTCTTTTCTTGTGACATCATCATAGCAGCTCAGTTTCTCAAAATTACATCACTCAAGCTCATTTACCAGACATGTGCAATCTACATGGAGGGAAAGGAAGGGCTGCATGACTCCTGTTTGTACAACCGAGGCGATTCTGAATCATGTGTGAACTCTCTAGGTCTGACAGAAGGTGCAGGAGGTTTAGTGTTCTTTGCTTCATTAGAAATGAATCAGCTGTGTTTTCTGTGGCCATGCACTCCCCAAGCTTTCCCTTCAATATGAAGGATTAATGCCAGTAATTAATTTCCCTCAGCTTACAGCCGTTGTCACATTGAGAGGGACATCTCAATCAGTGCATGTTCAGCTAATGCATCCGGCCCCCAAAAAGGGGCCAGCCGTCCTCATGTGCACTAAGCGTCTTTGTTTTAGTGGGCAGGCACAAAGAGAAGGCACATTTCAACATATTTTACAGAGCAGAGCTGTGTTTCAGGTGACTCTCTGCCCTCCTGCTCCTCCAGTTTAATCATTCACCGGCCCAGTGAGCGGTTCCAGCTGAAAGCAGGTCAGTTGAGCGGGTTGAACTCGGGGTTTTGTCTGGTTTGTGTACCTTCAGGTTCAGTTTGCTTTGAGTCGATCGACTCAGACCCGGAGCTGGCTCGGCTCTCACCAGTAAGGCACGGTGTTGTCGATGTGGCCCCAGCTCTGCCAGCCCGGGAACAGTCCGCTGGACATGCGTGGGCTGCCGAACTGATCGAACTCCAGCTCCGGGACCTTCGCGCCGCCGGCCTTGTGCTCCGGCGGTTTCTGCTGCGCCGCAGAGTCTTTGCTCAGGTTCTCTCCGCTCCAGCCGACGTGCTTCAGAGGGTAGTTCTTGCCTTCGTTATTGTCCCAGTAGGTCAGGCCCTGGACCTTGAAGCAGATGCAGAACTCGATTCGGTTCTGGGGCGGGGTGTAGGCCGGGAGCTCCAGCTCGAAGGCGAAGGTGTCGGTGTCCTGGCAGCCGTAGACGTTGTTCAGGAAGCTGCAGTCGACGTCGCTGAAGGTCACCCATGAGTCGTAGGTGACCCGTACCTGCACCGACTTTTCGTAGCCCACGTTCCGGACCTTGATGGTGCCGGTCAGCGAGCGCTCCTGCAGCGAGCAGTTCTCCAGGGAGACGCAGTTCCGGATCAGCCGGTTCCGGAAGTCCAGGTAGTCGGCGGAGGGCTGCTTGAAGTCGAGCACCAGGTTGCGCACCGAGCTGATCTTTAGGTCCATGGTGGCGTTCTCCAGGTCGCTCATCTCGAACTGCAGCTCCTCCGCGATCCCGTCCACCGCCTTGTTCTGGTACGGCTCGTCGTCGAACTTGGAGAAGACGTGGATGGCGGTGAGCGACAGACCCTTGGTGTCGGCGAACACCACGCTCTTCTTCATGGGCTTCTTCTTGGCCCAGGCCACATGGGCGCCATCGTCGGCCGCCCGGCGCTGGCTGCTGAGGCAGGGCCGCAGCGGCTTGTAGAGCTGCTGGCTGCGGCTGCGGGCGCTGGGCTGGTTGGCCCGGTTCTTGACCCGCTGCAGGTCGCCATAGGAGCTGATGAAGCTCCGCAGAGGAGGCGGAGAGTGGCTGATGTAGAACCTCATCGCCACGTCTGTCATCACTGGGCCAGGCATCGCGGAAGGACTGAAGGACGTGAGCACACTGAGGGAGAGAGGAGGACACAGAAAGTTCCAGAAGGATCAGAGCCTGGAAGGCTGAAAACCAATTAAACTTCACTTCTTTTATTATTAAACCGTTTAAAATCAACACACTGCAGAAACACACAAGTTCAGTTTAGTTTCAGGTGAAAATATCTGAAATAAATCCAAACTAACTTACAAGTAGCTACTTAGCAAGATAAGTTCTTAACACTAATGAAAAAGTTGCACTGGAGGAAACATTTTATTTGTCATTTATTTGTGACTCAGTGAATATGTCTTGTTTATTTTTATTTTTCTCTTATTTTGTTTGTTTTTTACCTTTTTTTTTTACTATGGACCTTTTTGTGTCTCGAATAAAGATTGATTGATTGATTGATTTTATTATAAATGAAATAATCTACCAGGGGAAATTGTACTTTTATTATGAATATTAAGGAATTTTTGACTATTTTTGGAGAAGTGGTCCGACTCAGTTGCACATCCTGATTGGTTTTATTTGCAATAACTCCACAGTATTTTCCAGTTTGGGATAGTAAATTATTTTCATTATTATTATGTTTTATCACTTTAAAACCTTCTTTTAGCTTTTAAACCTGATGTTGCTGCTTCATCTGAATTTCCCCTTTGCAGGACAATAAAAACTTTTCCTTTATATTCTAAAACAAACGGTTTACATCCGGCTGCAAACTTACATGTAACTTAGTTTCCCCTTATTTCCAGTATATTAACATATTTGCACTAAAATATGTTTTTGCTGCGCTGACGCAAAGATTCGACACATTTAGATGAAATTCTTCCTACATAAACTTTGACCTTTTCATCTAAATGAGCTCTGTAGTTCCAGTCCTGATGCTTCTTACCTTGCAGCACTCATGGAAACAGAATCGGACCGTCGGAGGAGAAAAAGGCAGAAGGTTTTCGGTCCAGTCGCTGTGGGTCTACAGGCTCATGCTGCGGTCACTCTCCCTTCGCTTCGCTCCCTCAATGCCGGGCTTTGCTCAGCACTCTGCGATTTCAACTGCCTGCAACGCAATATTTGCATACGCAGTCATCTGGGCTGCGCAGGCAGCCAATGGGGAAGCCAGAGGCCAGTCCGCAGCGGCCAATCAGCTGGCAGCAGGCCTGGCTGCGGGCCAGCTGATTGGGCAGTGACGCCTCATGGCTGACATTCCTCGGCTCGTTGCCTCAGCGGCGGTAAGAGAAGCATGACGGACCCCTGCTGGCCGCGATGATGAAGAAAACTCAACTTTTCCACAACATCTCATCCAGTAAACACAGATTAAAACCCAAAGTGAGTAGAACTACTTCAGCATATTTTTACTCAAGTCAAAATAAAAAGTTTTTGGTAAAAAGGTTACAAAACATAAATTAATTATTGAAAAATTAGATCATCAGACGGACCAAAATATAAAGTTATGTGGAACTTTTGCTATTTTAAAGACCAGAATGATAATAATTCATTGGAAAAACACAAAATCTTTCCCAGTATTTTTGTTCTAGTTTCTAGAGTAAATATATTAATAAACTCAAAATAAGACTAAACTAATTTATAACTTTTCAGAAAGAAATATTTCACATATGTTATTGAAATAATTTGCCAGTCTAACTTTTTCATAAATATTTAAGAATTATTGACTAAAAATAATCTTCTACATGTAGCTGAAAAGTTACTTTGAAGTTAGTTTTTTTTTTTTCATTATTTCAAGTGTATTAAGTTTTTTACATGAGAAACTAGAATAAAATACTTGGTGAGATTTAGTGTTTTTGTAGTGTTTATTCAAATTACATAACTACAAAATAAAATCAGGAAAGGAAACATTTTTTCCTCATCAGTTTCTTTCTAAAACTTCAGAAACTTTAACTGAAGCTGCAGGTGTGAGTTTGTTTCTGGTTAAAACATGTTTGTTCTTCCTTCAGTGAGAAGAGACAGAAGTTTGACTCAAATAAGAGAAGCAAAAAGTAAAAATGCTCCTAAAATGTCATCTTTTTCAAAACTTTACTCAGGTAAATGTAATTAGAAGCAACTCTCCCAGAACATTTCCTCGGATGAAGGAGAAACTCTTTGCTTCTCTTGGCTGATGGAGCGTTTAGCTCCTGATGGATGATGGTCTCTGATGAGCCGTGAAGCTTTCAGCTCTTTGTCTTATGAATTTTATTACAAGATGCTTCATCTGAGGTGGAAATAAACCCGAGTCAGGATGAGTCTCACTGTAACCTTTACTAAGGGAGTTTTCTGACCTTATTGATTTCCAGCTGAGTTAAACATTACTGAAGCAGGTGGATAATTTAAACATGAAGAGGAATTGGGTGAACTTCCTTTAGCTTTCCGTAGTTTTCAGGGAGCCGTTGTGTTTCTCACGTGTGCAGAGGGTCGATGTGACCTGCTGCTTCATCATCTGACACAGAGGATGAAGGTTTAAGACGTGGACAGCGATCAGACTTTATTTATAGAGCTTGTTTTGTACAGCTGAATGCAACAGCTCTTATTTTACTGAGGTTAAAACAGGACGGCAGACATGAAGCCACCAGAGACGTTCAAAACATGAGTCAGACACACAATGAATAATGTTAAGGTTCATAATAAGAAAATATACACTATGATTATATCAATGTAGCAGAAAAAAAAATCACATTTTATCAAAAGTTTAAAGGATCATTGAAAATGTGCCTAAACAATAACAGACAGAAATGTATGTATAAAAAGAATAAACATGACATTTTTCACTTTCTACCTTTTTTACTGTTGGTCACTGCAGGTCCAGCAGCTTCCTGCCTGATCAGCATTTAATTTTCATCCACTGCATTTTTAATTCATCTGCTTTACTTTACAAACAAGAACTAATGATCTCTTTAACTTTATTTACATATTTTCACATTGTATTGTCATGTTTTATTAAATTACACTGTCCTCTTTCAAATACATTAAATCAGTATTTTAAAGAACATGTTTTTACATTCATAAACGTAAGAACGTTTCGCTGTCGCTGCTCTGAATTCGATAAAGTTTTGTGTAAATGTCTGCGAGGCAGAGCTGATCAAATATTCATAACATTTTATAATTCTGAGTGGGAGACGGTCAGGTAATCAATCAAATGCAGTGACTGGATCACCTCATCTCTGCTTTGTAAAATAAAAGTCAGCTGTAACTTCAGCTGCACTGAAAACCCGGCCTGGACTCCTGGCCCGGACTTCAGGCTTCTACTGAGTTAACTTTGCTGCAGCATCATTTTCAGAACCCGATCCTGAACTCAGTAACATTTATAAAGTAAGGAGGTTATTTTATTTTCTGGGTTTCATTCGCCTGTTTCACATCAGACTCCGTTTCTGTAAAGTTGAGTTTGTTTACATCTGGGATGGTAGGACAGAGGTTGACCTTTGGTGACCCCACCATGCCCCTGTGCTCTCCAACAGGTTTTTACATTTCTTCATCATCATCCCTCTGGAAGGAAAACTTAGCTTTTCACAGCTGGGGTTGATTTAAACTTTTTAATTTTCTCTTTAGTGTAAATATGAGCAGTGACTTGTTTTTTTTATTCTTCTCTCAACTCATGAATGGAATGTTTTCCTGTTTTTCCCATTTTGAATAAGAATTAATTTCCAATTCAAAATTCCCAAAACACTCACCAGTTTCAAACAGTAAAGGTTTTTTCTGCGAGGTTCTGTTGGTAGTAAAAGTTCCTCCCAGACCTTCATCCGGTGGAACGTTGGACTTGGACATGACGACCAGAACCGGTTCTGGTTCTGTTCTGTTCCTCAGAGGCTGGAATAGAAACATTTTGGTTCCAGCTGCATTATTTAAATCTGTTTGTTTTACTGGAAGCTTTATAAGGTGTCATGTGATCTGCTGACTGATCCGTTCTGTTTTACAGGTTTCATTTTACGGTTCATCTCTGAACTTCTTCAACTCTTCTGATGTTTTATTTCAGTTTGTTTCTGCTGTGAATCTCTTTGTTTTCCACCTGTTGGTGTGAAAACTGAACATCCTCTGACTGGCTGAGGCTCTTCCTCTGTGTTGTTTCTCAGGTGAAGCAGATTAGATGAGATTAGAAGCAGCTTTAGAGGAAGCAGGACGAGGCGCTAATTTTACCTGCATGTCTTCATTGTTGGTCTGTTTGGTTTTGTTGCAGCACTGAATCTTCAGGTCAGCCAACTGAGTTGGACAGACTAGAAATAGTTATTTACTTTTGTCCTTTCTCTTTTTCAGGCAGAACATTTTGGCTCTAAATGTGACGACCTTTGTCTGTTTGCTTCATCCTCTGGTTTCTCAGGGGGGGGTGAACATTTTGTCCTTTAGTGATCAAATCCCAGCAGATTCGCCCTCATTCTGAAGACTTTATAGTAAAAAGAACCAAAATAACCACAAGGTTTTTCCTCCTTAAACAGCTAGACGGCTTTCTTATCTGCTGGAGGTCAGGGGTCAGGAATCTTTTTGCCATTCTGATGGCTTTCACAACCCAAACAGTTTTGTTTTACACGTGAATCATCCGGAGTGAAACTTTAGACTGCAGCAGCTCCACGCCGTTCTCACATGGCCTCGGATCGTAACGATCTGAGCCGTCTGGCTCCGAGTGGCGAACCGACAGCCTGCAGGTTGCATCACACGCTGCTCTTTATAGAGCTGCTGCAAAATAAACTGTAGTAAAACAAATCAACCAAAAGGAGAAGCAGACATTAGTCACTCATTTAAGTTCACTTTCTTTATGAAAGCTGGTTTTCCCCCTGTTTTAATTTAAATAAAACTAGAAAAGTTGATGAGATTGTTTTGGTGGATCTGGAGAAAACACCTTTCAGCTCAGCTGTTGATGCTGATGTTTAAATGTGAAACCCAGCAGTGGAGAGCTGTGAGGATCAGGCACCACATGATCATGCCAAGGAACAAGACCGGGATTTAAAACGGAGCCGGAGAAAGAAAAACTAAACAGAAACTTAATCCTGGGATCTTCAGATGGAATAAATTGAGATTACAGGCTGAGCTGGAGGTCAAACCAGACGAGTTATGAAACCATCAGGGGGGTCGAGGATTAAAACTTCTGCATGAAGGAGAAACTTTTCCTGCTCACTGACTTATGGGAAACTCTTTACTGCAAAATATATAAAAGTAAAAAGCAGCAGCTGATCGTCAGCCTTTGGCTTCTTTGTTATTATCAGCACAAATGTTTCCTAAAACAGTTTTATAAAAACTTTTAAAATCTTTCAAATGTAGGAAAACAGAGAATCTCTGATCTGTTTCTCTGTTTTCTCTCCTGCAGCAGGTGAAGCAGCAGCAGCTCTGGTCAAAGGTCAGATAAACACAGCAGGCCCTGTTATCATACGGCACCATGCATTAATCATTAACAGTTATGAATTTTGAAAATCAGATATTTCATTTAAAGAGAGTCAATATTCAAAACTACAGACTTAAATCCTTCCCTCCACATGTTTGTTAAACGGCAAAAAAATGAACAGAATATACATTTATGGAACAGTTTATGCTAATAATTGATAAATATTGAATGTTTTTATGGTTTTTTTAAAGATATTTCTGCTGTTTTATCCATAAGTTGATGAGAGTTTCTGTTGTTCAGAGTGGAAACGTTCCCTGACCTGCTTTGGTCTCAGCGGTTTGACTTCAGGGTCATGTTTGTGTTTTTCACTCTCGGCCTTCATGTGGGTCGGTCGGTCATGGGGCGACCCGGGAGGAGAGGCTTAAAGGGACACTATGATGTTCCTGTCCACTAACAGACCAACGACTTTCATCACATTACAGAGAGCAGGAAAAGATCCTGTAGATTCACTGGGATTCTGATTTCTACTCTCATTTTAATTTTAAAAAAAAAAAAAAAAAAAAATCAAATGACAAAAAGACTCAAAGTCCAGAACGTTATGCTAGTGATGAAGATCTGTAATGTATCTGGTGCCAATTCAGTCAGTGATTT
>NW_015114592.1:36538-79717 GCF_001443285.1 Poecilia latipinna
AGGTCAGAGGGCAGGAGTCAACACTGGTCTCTAGTTTGCAGCTGTAAAAACTGAAGCCGTGTGTTGACTCTAGATTGTTCCTCTTTATGGCTGAAGATAATAACTTCCTTAGTTGAAGTTCGTCGACCAATCAGACACAGACTTGAGGTGACCTGTTCAGTAAGTTCACAGGTAAAGTGTGTGTTTGCTTCACAACAGCAGGTCACCAGGTGAGTTGATGGAGCAACAATAATAGAGAAGTGAAGCTTAATGCTTCATCGTTGTTGAGTCTCTTCTGTCTGTCCAGAACCTCCAGCTGCCCTGAAATCTAAAGCAGCAGAACTTCAGAACCGTCAGGACCAGTTTCTCCACTATTTACACCTCACTGCACCAAACACTGAAAATGAGCCAGCAGTGAAGAACCAGGAAGTCATTACCAGCCACTTCATGTTAACAAGGCATAGAAAGAAAGTTGAACACAGCTGGAAGTTTCTTGTCCTGAGGCCAAATTGCAGCGTCTTCTCCAATCCACAACTTTTTGAACAAGTTAAACATGTTGTCATTTCCCTGTTAACCTAAAAACTCATAACTTTAAAAATGGTATATTTGTGCTATATATTTCACCTATATAGGTCAAGGTCACGGTAATAACAAGCTAACCTGATCTGATCCTTACTGTTTACTATATTAGCTATAGCTAACGCCATTAGCAGAGCTAACGCCATTAGCTAGAGCTAGTGCTGTTAGCAGGAGCTAATGTGAAATCAAATTGTAAGATAATCAATGAATGTTTAAGTCTTTGTAACATATTTGGAAATTGTTTTGTTCCTGATGCTGACAGTAAATGGTTTGATCAGAACAAACCAACTTCTCAGTCGACTCTTCCTCCGTTTGGTTTTCCTCATTTTCGTCTCCATCTTGTCGTTTCTGCACTACAGTATTTTTACTGTGTTCTTTTAACATTTGAAATAAATATTAAACTTTGAACTCCTTTGCTGCTGAAATGTGCAATAAATAAAGTTTGGTGTTGGTCACCACTTCACAGACAGACTGAACTTAAATAAACCAACTGAACTACAGAAAAAGGTTAATCATAATGGTTAAAAACATAATTTATTGGAATATCCAGACCTCAGATGCCTCTGATCTTCTCCACCATCAGCTCTGTCTGCATATTAAAATCTAACTTCTCCCAGTCGCAGCAGCAGTTTGAACATCAGTTCTGCCTGTTACATAGAGAAACGCTATAAAACATGTGGATCTGGTATCAGAACCAGAACCATCCTGTTTCTCCTGTTTCCTCCTGAAGGTGGTCCGTTTCCATCAGGAGGCTCAGAGCCAAACATCCTGCTGGTCTGGATCCAGACACTTTGAATAAACCGGACAGATGCAGAGCGCTGCCATCGGCCCACATGCAAATCCACCATGTGGCCTCAGCTCTGACCACTGGATGGTGACCTCTGTGTCCAGTGACCTTCACTCTCTGTTGGGGCCATCAGGCCGTCCTGATAACAGAACCGCTCTGCCAGTGGTGGCACCACTGGTTCCCATTGGCTGCTGTAGACATGGCCGCTTCCTGAAGAAAAACCCATCTGACCCCCTAACAGGGACACTGACAGTCATGTGGAGCCACAGACAGTCGCTTGCATTGTGTTGTTGACCTTACAGCAGTTCCTCATACTGAGGATGCATGTGGCGACAGTGGAGAGGAAAAACTCCCCTTTAACTGGACCAGATCCCGGCTTGGTGTTCAAGACTGGAGATAGAAAGAAACAGCAGAACTGAGCCAGGAGTACTTTCTGTGTTCATGGAAAGTTAATGGAGGATGGGGAGAACCATTAGGCTGTGTGGTCCGATGGGGAGTATCTGACTGGTTGGTTGGTTGACTGATATATAAATCCTTTAAATTGTTCTTTTACACAGAAACATTTTCTTGTTTCTGTGTAAAAGAAAACTTACAAAACCATCTCATCTCATTGCTGTTGTTTTTCTTGTCATAAATGCCAGTCACTGTTTGTCAGATTCAATCATAATCAAACCTTTTCCTCTGGGTACTGAATGGTTTTTCAATGGGACCAGTACCACCAGTCCAGTTGACATGAAACCGTCTCTGGTCTGCTGGACATGAAGCGAAAGCAGGAAGGTTGTGACACTTTGGCTAACAGGCAGAAACCATCCGTCCGGTCTCCAGGCTGCCAGTTGGCACGGTTACCATTCATGTAGCAACGGCCTGCAGACAAAACAGATCAGGAGAGGAAATCGGATGCTGTGATTGGCTGACAGCAGTCACATGACCTGGATTTCTGTTAAGACACTGACAGCTCAGAAGGTTTTTGTATTCTTCTGTTTACCACAAACAGCTTTGATCCAGCAGAGCTCACTCTAATCTGACATGGCAGCATGAGATCCAGTATGAAAATAGTTGAGATTCTTTCCATGTGAACCTTCACCTTAAGGAGGAGGCCGTTTCTTCTTCTGGTTTGGAGGTAATGAAATAACTTCAGGGTCGATAAATCAGCTCAGAAACCTGAACAAGAGCAGAGGAGAAACCAGAAAAGGTCTGAGTCTGAATAGTGAACGTCAACTCCAATCGAACTCCAGTTCGATCAATATGTGAACGCCGAGCGGACTGGAGGCTGCTTCAACTACAGGAAGTGGACGACACTCTGGGTGGATGCAACCAAGACAAACACGCTAATCTTGTGCTAGTGGGAGGAATGTCTTCAGCCAAAAATCCTACAGCAGTTCAAATCTGACGCCTCCATTGTTGTTGACATTTGGTGAAGAAGGAAGTTGCCTCAGTGTCTTTTTAAAACGTTTTCGTCGTTTCCTTCTGTGGTTGTTGGTGCAGCGCCCCCACAGGCCAGGAGGGGAACAGATTGGTTTGACTCAGAACCACAGCAGCTGGAGGTGGTTCCAGTAGAACAAACATTTAACTTTGGTGCTCAAACAACTCTGTTGTCTTCAGCTGCATTGATTCCTGCAGCAGCGTCTTCACAGGTCTGACTAATAAATCAATCAAGCAGCTGCAGCTGATCCAGAAGCTGCTGCTGTTCTGACTAAACCCAGGAAGATAGAGACATAACACCAGTTTTAAGGTCCCTACACTGGCTCCCTGTAGCTCAGAGGATAGACTTTAAAATACTGTTAGTTTATAAATCACTGAACGGTTTAGCACCACAATACCTTAAAGATCTGTTATCGCTGTACCAACCGTCTAGACCCCTCAGGTCTCCTATAATGTGGATTTTTAAACCCAAAACAAACATTTTTATTTACCTTATAAAAACACTTGATACTTGTCTATGCTACTCTGAGTTCATCAAATTCTTTATCTAACTTTGTAAATGAGAAGCTGCTCTTTGGAAAACATAAAAATGAAACGTGACTGTAGAAGGTGGAGAAATGGAGCAGTTAACGGACCAAACATCATAAAGCAGCATAGAGACGGTGGACGTGTAATCCTCAGTGTGGTCCAGGTCGGCTCTCCTTCATGCGCTGAGGGCAGAGAGCCTGTTGCTAAGCATCTGACCTCAGATCCCCTCCTGGCACCGCTCCGGCATCCGTCAGATTCTCCCGCCTGCAGAATTCAGTAGCAAAGTTCAGGGTCTGATTAAATCCTGCTGGGATGGATATAGCTGTGCTGAAGAGGTTCATCCTGAAGGAGATGACAACCAGAAACCAACCAGGCTGGTTTCCACTCGTCCTGTTTCAGGTCATCTTTCTCCTGATTCTGTTTTGTTGCTTATTTTTGAAATATTCAATCAGATTTATGTGATTTTTGTCAGAACCACTCACAGAATTTCTCCATTATTAACAGTTTGGCCTTTTTTTTGGATTACGTGTTCATTAGTGTGACCTTTGACCCAGAGATGCCTGAGAGGTCCTGACTGTGCAACAGCTGCAGAAATAGAAACAATCTGCTGCAGATGCTCATCAAGCTGAGCGATCAGAGGAAAACAAACCGGCTCCTCTGACGGGATCAGCGGCTCGGTCGGCGTTTCAGCTGCAGGTTGGAGCTGAAGGTGACGGTGACCGCCTGACTGACCGCAGCTGGCAAGCCGTTTAAACTCAGCACTGAAATGGGTGACCAGTAAGAAGATCTCCTGTGTCAGCGGAGGCTCCGCTGGCTGCGGGTTCTGGACGTGACCCAAAGGTTTTCTGCATTTTTGCAGCTTTGGGTTTCATGCTGACGGTTCAGAGTTTGATCATTCTGCTCTGTAAGTTCACACAGAATGAGGATCAGGCAGGAATCTGGTTGTTTCTGCAGGGATCTAAACAGAACCTGAACCAGAACAGCAGCAGCCTTTGGACCTGATCAGAACCTGATCAGAACCCAACCAGAACCTGATCAGAACCAGGCCGGCCGCTGCAGTAGGTGTTGGTGTGTGTGCTGCAGTAGGGGTGTGTCTGTGTTTACATCGGGCCGGGTCAGGCATGCTGCCTACGTGATCCATGGTATGAGATTTTCCATTTTCACTTCGGCTCCAGCTGGCAGCGCCGGGAGGAATGTGGGTCACAGCCCGACTTTACATAACCCGGACACACCCCCATGACTCTTCACAAACAAGTCTGGTCCTGTCGGGCCGAGGAGGCCGAGCCTGGAACCGGGGGAACGGCCGCAGCTGGAGGCCCATCTGCCAGAAACCAATGATTCTGGTCGGGTTCTGCAGGACGGTGCCTGTTAAAGACAAGATGGCTGCTGGAAAAAAAAACCTCCAATCCTGCAGACCTGACCGTCTCCGTTCATTTAGCTGGTTGAAACCTGCAGAATTTGTCTTCAGGTTTTTATCTTGATAAACATCAGTTTTTGGTGCAGCTTTGCTCTTTTAGCCTGGACTTGATTTCCCTCTGCTTTCTAGACTGAAGCTTTAAAATCAGACACTTCCTGCTTTGCCCAGCAATAAGTTTAAAATATAAATAAATTGAGCCGACAGAAGCGTTTTGTTCCTCTCATGCAGTCGATTAAATGTTTCATCTGGATGCATCAGATCAGATCCTGTCACAACAACCATCCAGCTGTCATGTGTCTGATCCCATTAAGCAGCAAGCAGGCAGATGGACGGCAGGTGTGGCGCCGCCTGAAAGGCTCCAATCAGGTGAGGAATGGAAACACCTGTTCAGGAGCCGATCGGTCCTGAAGGTCCTGGGAAAACGGCTCGTTTTTCTCACGCTGAATGTGTTTCTGATGAAACCAACAGCAGAGCCTGGTTTCTGAAACACTCAGTGGCAGCAGGATGGATGGATGGATGGATGGATGGATGGATGGATGGATGGATGGATGGATGGATGGATGGATGGATGGATGGATGAATGCCGACAGCAGAGAAATCTCCTGTAAACACAGAGGAACTTCTCATTAAACTGATTTATCACCAATATCTGTTCAGAAAATAAAAGTTTTTATTCTGGGGTAAAACTTTTCTTTTTCACTCTGAAGTTAATTTCAGGAGTTATTTGTCTGCGTTTGAGTAATAATCATAAAATATTTAAATATGAGACCATTTTGATTTATAGTTTCATCACAAACTCTCAAAGCTGCATTTATTTTACAAATGTGCACAAAACTTCAAATTATTCCTCTAAAGTTGAAATAACACAGTTTCACAGCTGCTGTTTATTTATTGAATAAGAAACATAATAATGTTGGATGTTTTCAGCGTTACTTAAAGCAGATGTTGAACTGGTTTAACTGGTGCTGGTCCCAGCCTGAGCCCCAGTTGCTCAGCGGTCAGCCCGTTTGACAGCCTCTCCTCTGTTCACACATCCCACCTGCTGTCAGACCTCCTGCTGTGACGTCGCTTCCTGCAGCCCCACTCCCACAGGACAAACACAGCTAAAACATTAACTGAGACTTTAAGTAGGACACATTGCTCCCAGATCCAGGCCTCTCTCCAGACACTTCAGCTGATATCGGAGCAAAGCTGCTGCTTGTGCAAACATCAGGCGATAAGGCAGGGGTCAACATCAGGGGTCAACATCAGGGGTCAACATCAGGGGTCAACAGAAACCCGCATGGCTTTCTGGACTTTCACCATAAACACAGAACCTGCTGGGAAAGCACATGCTTTAAAGAAAATCCTTAATCCCCAAAGGTCAAGTCGTTTGTTTTCCTTATTGATCGAACATCAGAGAGTTTCACTGAGACGTTGATGAAACTGAAACATGTTTAATAAGACTTTTGATAATAACCTGAAATATTTGAATTTAAATTCAGACCCTTTTGCTCTCACGGCCTTAAACCGCCTGACATCCAGACAGATATTATGGGGTGGATTATAATTTGTAGTGGATTATACCTCCAGGTTTTAGATGTTCCTCTGCTGCAGCATGGCTGAGTTAATGGCTCATGAATGTTCATCAGACTGAACATCGTCGCAGGATGCAGACCTTGGCCTAGTCAAAGTCTAGATCTAAATCCTAACCTGTAAAATGATGTGGACTCTGAGCTGCACTGCCAGTGAAGCCTGTTTATTAATCAGATGTTAATGAAAATATGAATCTCAGAAATCAGAGCCTCCATCATCCTCTGTTCCTCTGTTTAGTCGTGTCTCTGTGTTTGTTTACCTGGTGAAAGTAGAAACAGAAACACCTTCATGGCGGCACCAGGATCCCGACTGTTTCTGTCCTGGTGAAAACCTGCTGCTGTTCTGGTGCTGTACTGGTGCTGTTCTGGTGCTGTTCTGGTGCTGTTCTGGTGCTGTACTGGTGCTGTACTGGTGCTGTTCTGGTGCTGTACTGGTGCTGGGAACAAGTAACATTTAACTTCTAGAAATCCTGTAGCAGTTCTAGGAAAGTTTGCACATTGTAATGAAACAAAAGAATGAAAAATGATTTCCAGTACAGAATGAGGAGTAATGGAGTTAAATTTGACAATATTTCTGAGATTTGACCTGTTCAAAAAAACTGAAGCCAGAATCAAAGGTTCCTAACAGAGAAGAACCCAGAGACCCTGTTAGGGTGTTTCTCTGTTCCAGTTGTGCATCTTTTCTGGTTCCACAATGTTTTTGGTTTTCACTTAATGGAAGAAAACTGACTCCATCCCCATTTAACAGTCTAAGAACTTTAACAAACTGTGGAGTTTAGATGTTTAATTTGGTAAAGTGAGAAATACAACTGAACGTCATCTGCATAGAAATGACAGGATGATAAACCATAGTTCTCCATTATTAATGATGAAATCTACACAATTCTAGTTTTATGGGGATTATATTATTAATAAAGAAACCTTTGATCTGTTGACTTCTTGTTACTTTTTAATTTTCTAGAGTTCTGCATAAAGTCTGCAGCGGCCTCTTCTGCCTCACGACGTTTAGAGTGACAGGATCGTCTCGTTCGGTTTCAGATCCTGGAGTATTTCTGCAGCTGATGGTGCAGCTGATGGAGCAGAGCTGATGGTGCAGCTGATGGAGCAGAGCTGATGGTGCAGCTGATGGTGCAGCTGATGGAGCAGAGCTGATGGTGCAGCTGATGGAGCAGAGCTGATGGTGCAGCTGATGGAGCAGCTGATGGAGCAGAGCTGATGGTGCAGCTGATGGAGCAGGGCTGATTTCCCCAGAAATGCCCCACTCCTGCGGTGGACTCGGCTGTCTCTGGGGCAAAAGGAGCTTCAGGTCCTGCTGCTGATCTCATCATCCTCTCTGCTGAGCGCCTCCTGTCTGAACCTCCAGCAGGGCGACTGATTGTGTTTTAAGGAAGATAAACCTGTTGGACTCATTTATCACTCAGCAGCTGTGAGAACGATGCGTCTGGTTCAGCAGTTCAGTGATACATGGTTCTGATGATTAGTAAGATGGATCATTAATGAAGAACCAGTTAATGTCGCTTTAGGAAGCTGAAGATAAAATTATTGTTAAAATTTTATCTATTCAAGGTTTTTCACAAGACAATCATTTTTATAATCTACAGCAATGATTCAGTCAGATCTGTGGGGTTTTTTTATTTAAAACTCAAAATGTTTCCTCTGATTTCTAATCCTACTGTGATCCAACAGCGACCTCTGGTGGTGAGATGGATGTTAGCAAACCCTGTGAGCCTTCAGGACAGTTTCATGATTTATACTCTGCAGATTGATTTTTGTGCTGAATGTTCATATTGTTTTGATATTATTATGCAAAGTGTTGACATAAATATTAGCTTCAGAGGTTTTTAATAGATTTTTAAAATAAAGTTACAGATTGTCATCATTAAAGTGAACGGTGTTGCTCCAATGTCACTGATGAGATTGAAATATGATAATATTATATAATCTTTCCCAGGTTTTGGTACCACAACAGCCTTTTTTCAGGTAATGTATGCTGCATTATACAAATATAATAAGACTAACTTGGAATATTCAATAAGTTCACTCATCATTATATAACCAATTTGATCTTTTCACAGTTGACATTTTTACTTTTCTCACAGCAGCAAAGATACATATGAATGACATTATCTTAAATTATTTCTTCGTTTTCTACTCGACCTTCCCTCTATTGTTCACTAATATTATTTATATATGGAAAATGTCAGCACAAACATTGTTGCTTCTTCTTTATAACTTGCTGCTGCTGTTCCATCAGTAACTAAAACAGGTTTTAGTTTTAGTTACTCAACTAAAACCCGACTCTCTTCTTACACCATTCATGGGTTGACCATCTTCCTCCCTCTGCTTCCTGATTGAAGCTGGGCGGAGCCAACAGCTGCTGAAGGTGAAAGCTGATTGGCTGCAGCCTCTCTGCTCTGACTTGTGATCTGCAGATCAGAGCTCAACCCAGTTTCTGTTTTCAGGAAGTGAAACTCACATAGTCTCTGTGACTGAGAGCAGAAATGGAGCAGAATCAGCTGGACAGAGAAACTTTCTCCTGTTCGATCTGTTTGGATCTGCTGAAGGACCCGGTGACGATTCCCTGTGGACACAGCTACTGCATGATCTGTATTACAGACCACTGGGATGCAGAGGATCAGAAGGGAATCCACAGCTGCCCTCAGTGCAGGGAGACATTCACACCCAGGCCTGCACTAAAGAGGAGCACCATGCTAGCAGCTTTAGTGGAGCAGATGAAGAAGACTGGACTCCCAGCTGCTCCTGCTGATCACCGCTATGCTGGACCTGAAGACGTGGCCTGTGAAATCTGCACTGGGAGGAAATTGAAAGCCATCAAGTCCTGTCTGGTCTGTTTGGTTTCCTACTGTGAGAATCACCTCCAGCCTCACCTTGATGTCCCTGGACTGAAGAAACACACGCTGGTGGAGCCGTCCAGGAACCTGCAGGAGAACATCTGCTCTCAGCATGATGAGGTGATGAAGATGTTCTGCCGCACTGATCAGACATGCATCTGTTATCTCTGCTCTGTGGAGGAACATAAAGGTCATGACACAGTGTCAGCTGCAGCAGAAAGGACTGAGAGGCAGAGAGAGCTGGAGGAGAGACGAGGAAACATCCAGCAGAGAATCCAGGACAGAGAGAAAGATGTGAAGCTGCTTCAACAGGAGGTGGAGGCCATCAATCACTCTGCTGATAAAACAGTGGAGGACAGTGAGAAGATCTTCACTGAGCTGATCCGTCTCCTCCAGAAAAGAAGCTCTGATGTGAAGCAGCAGATCAGATCCCAGCAGGAAACTGAAGTGAGTCGAGTCAAAGATGTTCAGGAGAAGCTGGAGCAGGAGATCACTGAGCTGAAGAGGAAAGACGCTGAGCTGGAGCAGCTCTCACACACAGAGGATCACAACCAGTTTCTCCTCAACTACCCCTCACTGCCACCCAGGGAGCCTAAAGGCTCATCCAGCATAAAGATCCGTCCTCTGAGACCCTTTGAGGACGTGACAGCAGCTGTGTCAGAGCTCAGAGACTTGATGCTGGACGTCCTGAGAGACTCATGGGCAAACATCTCACTGATGGTCAGTGAGGTGGATGTTCTACTGTCAGAACCAAAACTAGAACCAAGGAGCAGAGCTGGATTCTTAAAATATTCATGTGAAATCACCCTTAATCCAAATACGGCAAACACAAAGCTGGTGCTATCAGAGGGGAACAGGAAGGTGAGATGGATGAACCATCTTCAGTCTTATCCTAATCATCCAGACAGATTCACTAACTGGCCTCAGGTTCTGAGTAGAGAGAGTCTGACTGGACGTTGTTACTGGGAGGTGGAGTGGAGCGGGAGAGTTCGCTTAGCAGCTCCATACAACAACATCAGCAGAGCAGGAGGTGGAAATGAATGTGGATTTGGAGGTAATGACAAATCTTGGGCATTAATTTGTTCACAAACTAGATTACAATTTGGTCACAACAACATCTGGACCTCCATCTCAGCTCCGGTTCCCTCCAGACTCGGAGTGTACCTGGACCACGGAGCAGGTCTTCTGTCCTTCTACAGCGTCTCTGAATCCATGACTCTGATCCACAGAGTCCAGACCAGATTCAGTCAGCCGCTGATGACTGGAGTTGCGGTTGGTTCTGAATCATCTGCAGAGTTCAGTAAACCCAACTAGGTTTTCTCTCTGATTGTTGGCCAGGGTTCATGGTTCTGAAGTCTCTGCTCTGTTGTTCCTTGTCTTTATTTTTCTGGTTTAAGAGTCGTTCTCTGTGCATAAATTTTATCACTGCTGATGTTTTCTTTCATTATTAAATGTCAGAAATATTTCTTCATGAGAATCTAAACTTGTACTGATGTGTTAAATGTTCTGGTTTTTCTGACTTGCAGAATGAATGTTGATCTTAAATCAGTTGAGACTGAACTGAACTTCCTTCTGTTTTCTTTACTGAATCTAACATCAACCTACAACTGATTGTTTTCTATGATTTAGATCAGAAAAATAAATGTCTACAGTTCTGTTTCTTTTAGCTTTCTTCAATAAAACAACTTCATTACAGAGACATTTTGAAGTTATTTTCATTTTGTAAAAATTTGTGAGTTTTTTTGTATGAAGAGCAGAAATATTTCTACCAGAGTGTCTCATGATGCTGGAGAAGAAAAGCTACTCACTGAGCCGAACCCACATCCTGGATCTTCGTCATCCATAAAGTGCAACTTGCACTTGCAAACCTTCTCCTGCTGGGGGCAGCAGAGACTTCTTGAGTGTAGAACAAGAAGCTGCAGTTTCGTGATGAAGAAGATTTGGGTCCAACAATAGGATTCAGTAAACATCAGTAAAGAGATTCCAGGGAGAAGAACTTTCTGTTGATCTCAGGAAAGTTCTGGTTCTGTTGCAGGTGGTTTGGTTTAATTGGCCATCAAAGAACAAAACAGATAAATATTTCTGTGAATATTTGCTCTAAGATTATTGAACCTCAGTGGGAGAAACAGGCGTCTGGATCAGCAGAGAAAATGACCACAAGCTTTCAGGAGAGATTTACTGCCGGCTCTCAGACCAACATTAACTTTACTTTTCTACTCTGAAGTAAAAGTGTAAAGTTTAGTTTTTATAAGTATAATTTTAAAGCTTTGACATTTCCTGGCCCACCTGTAGCTGTGGAACCGAACCTTTCAGAGATGAAACTGTCAGTCAGTCACGTTATGGTTGGGTTTGAGCTCACCGAGCTGCTCAGTGGGCTAACAGCAGAAAAACAACGTATTATTACAAGAAAACCATTTATTCGCCATCATCGGTGGCTATGCTAACTAGCCTTAGCATTCACATGGAGGATGATTGACAGCGCTAAGACCCGCCTCCTGGCTCTGATTGGTTGTTTCTAGTTAGCACTAGGAGAAGGAAGATCTGCTGAATTAGTTTGACAGATTATCTGCCTCTTAAACTGTCATGACAGTGACAGTTTAAAAAATGCATTAAAAAGCTTTTATACCAGCTACATACTGCAGCTGTAGGCATGGTTTCCTTACATTTTAATCAGTTAGCTATGATTTAAGCATAGTTAGAAGTTTCTTCAAAACATTTAATAAAGACATGAGGTGTTATTTAAATGTTCTCCATCATTTATCTGTAAAACTACAGAACTTGGTTCAGACAGAGGACAGAGTCCCACCAGGACGTCCCTCTGGGTCCATGTTGGTCGGTACCAGCAGAGACCAGGAGGACAAACTGAAGCTGAAGGAGAGCTGGGAATAAAAGCTGATGTGAGGCGATGCAGCGGCTGCCAGACCCTCGCTGTGCCTGAGTCCTCAGCGGCAGGCGGCCAGCATGGAGGCCTCATGCTGTGACCCCTGCTGCCTCCTCCTGGGCTCTCAGTGGCCTCTTCTGTGTTTCGGTGTTCAGGGACAATCAGGCCACTGTGGAGATGGAAGTGGCAGTTTGGTTCTGATGTGGGGACTGGAGTTTGGACTGGAATAAGTGGAGGTATTGGTTCTCACCTGACGGCTTGTCTTCCTTCTTCTCAGGGTTTGTTCTGCAGAAACAAACATGTTGATGAAATTCATTCAGATGAACGAACAACAGCATGAAGCCTGGTGTGAAAACCAAACTGCAGAATCTGCTACAGTAGAAGTGAGTGTGTTGATTGGTATTCAGATGAAATGACCAGGATGTAAACAGCTCTCAGCCTGGAGGGGCTGAGAACGATGCTGCTGTTCACACAGCATTATGCAACATCCTGGATCAGTCCAAGCATTCGCTCTGGGTCCAGCAGCTCCTTTATTTCACCGCTTTCTGCAGCAAACAGCCACGTTTAAAGGCACACGATTCAGGATCCCCAGCAGAAACGCACCAGATGAACCTTCTGGACGTGACGGGTCCTCAGACGTCTTCTACACTTTAAACTGGCCTGAAAACTTTCCTGTTGGATAAAGCTTGTAGTTGTTCTGGCTCAGGTTATCCTGATCTGTTTATGACTATAACTATGAACTCAGGCTGCTGGAAGACAAACTGAAGACTTCTCACTCTTTCTCTGATTTGAATTATCCATGGTTATTCCTGCCATTAACTTTATGGTTTCTGTTTTTTCTTCTGTGAAGTTTCACAACTTTGTCAGTGTTCCTCTAATGTCGAAGAAACACACAATGTTTCCATGAAATAAGAAACACAATTAAAATCACATGTGAATAAATTTGTTCACATGATAAGTTATTAAAAAAACAACATGGCGCTCCATCTTCCTGCTCCACTTCCTGTCGTCTTCTTCTTCATGGTTTGTGCCAGTAGTAACATCCTGTTGATCATGTGACTCATGAGATGCAAAAAAGTGTTTCCACTGGAGTTTTGTGAAATAAATCAAATTTGATAAAACCAAAAAAACAAACATTTGAATTAAACTATTTAATTTATTGGCCATATTTAAATCAGAGTGAACTTTATTTATTTATCAATAATAATACTGATAATGTGGTTCAGGTTCGTTCCTCTTCACTGGAGACTGTTGATCATTTGAAGCCTCAGTTTAGTTTATAATGAAATACTGAGTCTGGTTGTAAACTTGACCAGGTGAGGAGGGTCAGGAAACCGTCCTGGGCTCAGAGCTGGACTCAACAACCAAAGGAAATCTACAGAAACGATCAGGAAGGTTTCAGTCTGATGTCACAAACCGATAACGACACAAAAAGAATCGAGTTATTGACCACAAACATCTCAGTTAATGGTGATTATTTAATGTCGTCTATGAAAATCCAGAATTTGGTTAAAAACGGTCCAACATCACAAAACTAAACATCAGGAAACTAAAACAATAAAAACTCAACAAACTTCACTTCATCAGGTTATTACTGCAGATTCAAACTGAATCTGTTTTAACTAACACAGTTTACAGAGTACGGTTATTTTTAAGGTATTAGATCTAACAATTAATCCTTAAAAAATATACAGAATTACCAAAGATTCTCGATCAAATGTAAATTAAATTGGTTTTCGTCTAACCTTCAGAGAGCAGTTTGAGAAATTTTACACAAATCCTTAGAAATGAGCTGCCCAGACTCCCCAAAAGGTTAAAAACACAACTTTCCTCCTCTGATTTCAGATTTAATTCACACTATCATCAATAAAAAAAAAAAAATTCTCTAATTTTTTTTAATCAGCCCTCAAAAAACTTGACAAAGAAGGAGCAGACGGAGTGCCAGCCGTCGCTGCAGTACGTCTGCACCGGCTCCATGTCGTTCACCATTCCTTCGTCGTCAAACTCAGTCCTCTCCTCCCGTTTCTTTTTCTCCTCCTCATCCTCCTTCATCTTCTTCTTTCTCTTCTCCACCTTGCCTCCATCGGCGCTCTTCGCTCCGGCCTCTCCTTTCTTCTTCCCTCCCTCCTTGGCGCCGTTCTTGTCCTCCTCCCCGCTGCGCTGAGCCAGCTTCATGTGGGCCTCGCCAGGCGCCTTTTTGCAGGTTTTGGCCTTTAACACTTTCTCTCCTTCGCAGGCGTTCTCCCGTTTCTTCAGCTTTCCCACCAGCTGCTTCCAGTACTGGCTGGACTTCACGCTGTAGGCCTGGCAGAGGTCGGGTTTCCCAGCATAACGACACCAGTACCTGGAAACAACAACAACCAGATGATTGAGTTCCAGGACACTGAAGGCAGGAAAGGCACTGAGCTACTGGATGCAAGTTTAAACCAAGGAATGGAAACTTTTTAAGACCATTTCCAAACCATTTGTTACTGATACACCCTGAACCAGTCCTGCTTCAGCTGACTTTTGTCAAGGCAAGCCGCCTTCTCGGGTCAAAAACGCGGTGCAGGATATATGGATCCCTCCTGTGGTTCCTCACTGCCATCATCACTGCATGAAGCTCAAAGCTGTGCAGGATATCGATGACTGACTGACTGACAGCTTTTCATCATGTTTCTACGTCTCGCCTCACCTCTCTGTGTCTCCTGCGGTTTCTGTGGAGCAGTTCACCAGCAGGCTCACCAGACCTTCACCAGATGTTTGCCAGGTGCAGCGATGGCCCTGCTTGGTGCTGAGCTCCCCGGAGCTCAGCACCGAGCGGTTCCTGGACCGCCGGGCCGGTGGCGGCGACGGCTGGGGCTGGCGAGGTTTGTCCCGTTTGTCCTGACCAGGCGTCCGCTTGGCCTCGGCGGGGAAGACGAGGCAGAGGAGGAAGACGCAGCAGCACAGAGCAGCACGCATGGTGGCTGAGGAGAGGCAGGAGACACCTGTTAATGTGTGAAACTTTAAAAGGCCTGAAGCAGCAAAAGTCCAAAGGAGAACTTTACAGATCTGGAAGTTAAACAACAGAGAAGCACTTATCCATTCTACATGTAAAACCAGCATTGCTACAAGTACAAATCAAAGTCCACCCAGGATGAAAACCCCACAAGGACTTAAGAACTGACCGAAACATGGAAATGTCTCACAGGATCTTGTCAAGAGCCTCAGGCATGATTAAAAACCCAACGGCGTTTTATGACATGTGACAAAGACTGGAAAATCTCTACGGAGTTTTAATGGTGGAAGCTGATCTGGTGTCAGGCTACTATGGTTTATATTCATGGTGGCAGCATAATGGGGAACATACCCATGATGTGGATCAGTTAAAGGAGAGCTGGACACACATCTGGTGTGGCCCCATGTCTTAGTTAGCTCAGGTGTGTTAGCTGCAGCCTGGTGTGATCCAGGGCCTGATGTGACTTTGGGTTTACATGGTGATGACTGTAAGAACAACTGAGTATTCAGAGTGAAGCTAAATGATTTATGCACCATTCAGTCGATCAGAGGGGAATTTTAGTCTCTGTGATCTGAATGTCAATTATTTTACACCATAAACTGAACAAACTGTGGCCCAATGACAGACTGAGCTAACTCTGTTTTCAAGCTGGATGCAGACCATGAAAGACTCTCCACAACCTTCAGCACCGTTTGGAATAGGCTGGACTGTAACATGTAGGACTACCTGGTTAAAGGCAGTGAGGAGTCTCTGCCAACCGGATGAAACCCAACACATGTAGCAATGACAGCAACAAAGATGGAACATTTTTTGTGCACACATGGCTAACCAGTGTGTGTCTACATGTACAAGCTCCAAACGCCTCATGCACACGTCTTCCAGTTCCCAGGCTTGAAGGAGGGTTAGTGATAGTCGCTTCATCTTGCAGGTGAAATGGAGGGAGAAACGTTGCCCCCCATGTGTCGAGCCCTTCAGGCTGAGTCCGAACAGACAAAGGAACCTCCGTACCCATCATCCTGTGTCCTTTCTGAAAGAGGAGCACCACTCACAGTGCCTCAGACAAGGCCCCTAAACCAAATCTCCATCTGTTGCTGCGTCCCACCGTCACAAGACACCGAGAAACTTTCCCTCCTCTGTTTGAGGTAAAGACTGAGGGAAGGCCTCCATTTTCCATTTCTACTGCCACATGTCTATTCCTATTGGTCACATGGGGAACAACAATAGGGGATGATGTAACATCTCATCATGGTGTCTCCGTGATTCGATGGGTTCCTGGTGTAGGACTGATCAGGTCTCTAATGGCGGCCGATTCCTCCATGGTCGACCCAGAACCCCAAACTCTCCCAGCAGGATAACGAACCAGAGATACATGTAACCACGACAACGAGGCCCCAAACTCTAAATCAGGAATAAACACACTGCAATATTCATGCAGTGAACAACCAAATAAATGATGCATTCATTCCACTCAGAGAAATAATTACAGAAAATAATGAAACAACCAGAATACTGAATATTACAGTTTAGTGTTCACTGGATGCAAAAGTTACTGGAAGCATAGTCAACAGTTTATCTTCAAAATCCAGAAAAATCCAGAATTATCAGCTTCATCCAGTTCAGTTCAGTCAGACTGAGCTGCTTCAGGAAGTTAAAGTGCAACAAAAGAGTCAGAACCAGACCGGACCGCTCCTCCCTCCACTAAGATCAAATTCATTCTGGAAAACGGCTAAATCAAAACCAAATGCATCTTTTTAAAATCAAAACCATTTCTGGAGTTTCTCAGAGCTTCTCTGCCGTGAAGGATGAAGGTTTGAGCAGAGAAAGTCACCAGATGTCAAACAAAGACAAGCAGCAGCACAGAAACAATCCTCTGATCTCCGCCGTCCTGGTTCATAAGTCATAACTCTCCGTCTGCAGGTTCGGCCCAGAAAGCAGATTCAGTCGCTGCCGTTTCTTACCCTTGGATGCTGCTGAGAGGTCGGAGTCGCTGTGAGAGCGTGGGGCCGCAGAGAGTCGGATAAAAGAGGGCAGGAGACGAGAATAAAGGAGGAGAGGGAGAAAGAGGGGCCCGGGGGCTGTTCGAAGAACTGCCCTCCCACATTTACCCCCCAGACTCACCCCTTCAGAAAGCATCTGTGACAACAACAGTGTCTGCAGGGTTTCTCTTTATTCGCCACTCAGACAATAATTCAAACTTTCAGTTGTTTTGTCTCCTCTGAGTCCTGCCAGTGTTTCCTCAGCGGAGCTGCGTGTTGGAATCCTCCGGGTCTGGATCCAGGGTGGATCCAGGGTGGATCCAGTCTGGATCCAGACCGGATCCAGATTGGATCCAGGGTGGATCCAGACTGGATCCAGACCGGATCCAGACCGGATCCAGTCTGGATCCAGACCGGATCCAGATTGGATCCAGTCATGGAGCCTTTAGCAGGTTCAGTAAATCTAAGTTTCTCTACGATGCGTGGGAACCAATTTGATCCACAATCAATTTTTGATGCATATTTATTATTATTATTATTATTATTATTATTATTATTATTATTATGTCGTCTGCTTCAGATCCTCTGATCGACTCCAGTCTGTAAGGCAGAGAGATAAATGGAAACATTAAAGTGTCTTTTGTCCTGGATCCTCCTGTTTTCATTTGTCCTCTCTGGATTATTCTATTCTGGATTATTCTATTAATCTCCTCTGGGTTTAACAGATAATCTGTTAGTTTGATAATCTGTAAATTTTCTTGTTTGGTTGTTCAAACTTTGCTCATCTCCTCAGCCTCTGATTCTGATTCAACATGAAACCAAGAACACTTTCCTCAATCCAGGATCAGTTCACCTGCTGCTGTCCATTAACCATGAAATCATGAAAATTGGAATTATGAAAATAAATTTGCTTGATGGAAACAGGATCATTTCGAAAAAACTCACATTTTTCAATAAAAAGTTTTTGCTACAGGATGAGATTCAGTTCCAACTGTATCAATATTAATATATTCTGCAAAACTGCAATGAAAACATAATTTTTGCATCATGAGTCATGTGATCAACAGCTGGATGTTACTACTGGAGGAAAAGACGAAGAAGTCGACAGGAAGTGGCAGGAGGAGGATGATGATGATGTGGCGTGATTTTAATGATTGATCACATTACAAACTTATTCACATGATTTTAATATTTGATGGAAAGAAGAAATGCTAAATTGTTTGTATTTTTACATTCATGGGATATAGACAGAGTTTTGCACATCTGTAATGTAAACGCAGACCATCTGTGGTTTCCAGGGTAACGGATCAGAGTGTCACCAGGTTGAGTGATGAAGTTGATCTGAACTCAGATAAAACGATGTTAATTTGTCCATTAATTCATAACGAGTCTTATCAGAATAACCTGGTTAATGTATTTATTAACGTTGTGATGAACTGAACTGGGCCGTTTTCAGCTTCCTGGCTCCTCCAGGACAGAAACTCGTTGTGTCTCTGGTTGATCCTCGGCTCTCTGAGGAGCCGGTGGGGAGGATCTTCTCCCGGCTGCAGGACAAAGACTCCTGCAGGAATCTGGGTCACGGCTTAACCCCCCACTGACACCAGGTGGTCGGCGGCCAGCTCCTTCTCATTCAGCTCAGGCCTCCATGCAGATCCCAACTCCTTCCTCCAGAGATCGCTGCCAAGTATCTGCCTGGGGAGGGAGGATGAACTGAGGCAGAGAAAACGCGCCGTTCCGCCCAGTCTGGATCGATCAGCAACAAATATGTCACCTTGTTTTTCACCCAGAGTCCTGAAGCTGGGCAGCATCATTTATTAAAGTTTGGTCAAAAGGACATCAGAGGAGGCCGGCTTTTAACGGATGAATGGATGGATTATTTCAGTCCCTTTCAGTCGGATACATCTCTCTTTCCTTGGTTTTAAAGCTTCTCTGCTCTTACTTTACCTCAGAGAGAGTTTAACTGAACCTTATCAAAAACACAATATTCAGGTAAATTAAAGAAAGTCATTCATTTAAAGCCAATCAGAAACATGATCTGTTTCCAGGTTACAGATCAAACAGTGAAACAGATCCAGTTTAGCTCCAACAGTTTCATCCTGTTAGCTGCTGGAAACCAGAGTAAATCCCAGTATCCTCCATAGCAACTCAGTTCTGGCAGAATATTCCAGTCGATCTGAACCTGATCTTGTGTTATTTTACCAAAAGCATCACTCCTGCATTTGATGGGGTTTAATTATTTATTTAATCACAGTTTAATTATGCAGATAACCTTTATAAACCTTTACAAACTTTTATTTGCTTTGTAGAAACTTGATTAAATATCGACGGTTGCTCTGTGTCATCAACTGTCATCAAATAACCTTCAAATATTTTTTCCCAACTTTTAGAAATATAGAAAGTTGTAAAGTTTCAAATTATAGATGCTGCTTGTTTTCTAACATGGAGTCCTTTGCAGAAGGTCAAATATGTGGAAGGAAAGAAAATGAAATGAAAGACACAGCTGACATTGTTTTCTGTCTCTGAAGGTCCAGAAAAGTTTGAAGGTTTTTTATTAGAACAGTAAAAATGAACTTTTAGAACAAGGTTTGGACAGATATGTTTAATATTTCCATCTGTCCAGGTCTGTCGCTGCACCGTTTGCTGAATAAAATTAAAATAATCATCTGCAGACAGACTCGATGTTTTCAACATAGCAAAACACTTTGCTGAATTTATTGATCATCTGTGTCTGTGTTGCTGTGGTGAGGAACTCTGATGCTGCAGAAGCATTTTGATGGCTGACTGATGAACGGTTCTGATTCTTTCGGATAAATCGATCACAAAACGGAGAACAGTGATGAAGAAAGTCTGACTGCCTGATTCTTAAAGAGAACTGCAGTGTTTCTATGGTCTGTTGATGTGACTGACAGGGGTGTACTTACTTTATATAATGATGGTTTGGTGGGTTAATATAGAGGAAAAGAAACGGTAGATGTTGTTGTTGTTGTGCTCTGACGCCCCCTGCTGGTTGCTTTAAGAATATGAGCTAAATTGAAAATAAGTAACTTATTTATTGATCATTTAATGGTTAAAAAGCCATTAAAACATCATAAAATTAAAACTGAGATTAGTTTTGTTCTCCAAACATGTTGGGTAAAATAAATAATGCTTCTAAAAATGACCAGCAGAAAGTCAAAGTCAGCTGCATCAGGACACGGTCTTTACTGCGATTACTTCTCCTGAGCAAGCATGTGGTGCCAGTGGGGAGGAACAACTGCTTTTTAACAGGAGGAAACACACAACAGAACCAGAACCAGAAAGTCCAGGAATATCATGTATAAATATACGCAGAGACACTGAGAGCAGAGACTCTGATTCATCTGATCCCATAATGAAGCTGTGTTCACAGTCAGACATTTATTTACTTTTATTTGATTTGGTGGATTTACCCAGAAGGAACCCAGCAGATTTAAAACCAGCTCAGTGATTTCTTAGTGTTTGTAGATCAGGTGTTGCTGCTGGCTGCCAGCTGCCGATGGAGCTCTGAGGTGACTTTCCTGCCTCCTCATCGGGATGAAGAGTGTTTGGATGGGTGATGGTCCAAGTCCTTGACGGCAAACAGAAGAGTCCACTTTCTGCCTCTGAACATCGGCAGAGTGGCGGCTGCAATCAGCGCTGCTGCTCTGCTCTGATTGCTGCGGTGATTAACGGTGGGAGCCGTGACCTCCGCCGGTCTGAGGGCCGCTTCGGGTCGACACCCGGGATGACGAGCCGCCTGTCGTTGAATCTCCTCGAGCTGCAGCTCATCACTCTCAGCTGCTAATGATGTAACCAGGCTACATGCTAACAGCTCCTCTGTAATCACTCTGATGGCTTTATGTTGGGTAACAAAAATCTCAAACATAATCTTTATTTTCAGACATTATTTATCTTCTGATCATCATCAATGCAGAGACAAATATTGATATCAATTATAACAGATTAAGAAATGCTTATAGCACAGAGAATCAAGAACTTTATGCCAAATTACCGTCTAAATATGTTTACAACATGAAAAATTATTTATACAATAATTCATTAAACATAAATTGAGGCGAGAAGCTTGTTAGCCTGTTTAAAAACAAATTTTTAATAAAAACTTTCATTTAAAACATTTAAATACCTTAAAAATGTTTAACTTCTGGAATTAATTAATTTCTGTCTTTTCTCTGATAAGTTTTATTTCCTTTCTTTAATTATCCTGATATTAACACTTTTCACAACAATAATTAGCTGCCGTTTCATGTTATATCACAAAGTACCAAATGAAAAAAAAAATCTTTAAAAATATTTTCAATGTTTTAAAAAATACCAAAATATTTTCATGTAGTAAAATCTGTATAATTTTAAAATTGACTTTCTAAGTTTCAAGTTTTTTTCATGTTTTCACGATTTTATTTTAAACAGTTTTAGTTTAGTTAGTTTTATTTTGCTGCCCTTTTAATGAGGATGAAGAAAAGCTGCATCATACTGGACAAATAAAGTGTTTATTGTTACTATTAAACTATGAATGAATGAAAATCTTAAAATATATCAACATACCAAATGAAGTCCAACTGGTTTATCTTTTTGTTTTAGCCAAAATCTCAACGAGTCTACAGGGAAAAGGTTTGAAGTTTTAATAAATTGCATAATTTCTGCACCATGTAACCTTTTGCAGTTTTGATTTGTTGTTTAATAGCAATGATTCCTGGTTGGGCTGCAGAAATGTTCCTGCAGCTTTCTGAGACTAAAAATCATCAAGAAACAAAATAATATGAAGAAAACGGCTGAATGTAATGAATGTGCTTCGGTGACTTTGTTCAGGAGTCTTTACTGAAAATGTTTCTTTTCTCTCTAATACCAGGAAGTCAGTTAACACCAAAGAGCCAAAGAAGATAGAGAATTAAAATTTTACAGCAACAAAACCAAAACAACGAAGGAATGAAGTGAATCTGCAGCGAATCGGATCAGAAGCTTCCTCAGGCTGCATCACCTTTCATGTCAAACGTGTCAAAGAAAAATCTCATTACGTCGTAAATATTCCAGCAGGAGCGACGCGCAGAGAGAGCAGGAGGGTTTGATGGCTGGAGTCACTGACAGACGTTCAGTCAGAGATCAGAGGAAACGTGAGACGAAGTGAAGCTGCTCGCCTCACATCAACTCAGAGGAAAAATAAAAATGAGTTTTCCTTTAAACATCCCGACCTGAACAGGCTGGATTCATCCCAAAATACAATCCAGCAGAGTTTATATAATTTTTATTCAGGGATTATCAGGACATTCTGGTATGAATCAGGTGTGGCTGCAGCGAAGCCTCAGCCTGCCGTAAAGCCCAGCTGGAGGTCACGGTTCGGCTGGAGGTCACGGTGCGGCGCCCTGAGAGCTCCGCTCCGTTTCAACTCAACACCGACTGAAGATGAAAGAACAACCAGAGGCTCGCTGTAAAAACACCCAGACAGCAAAACCACTTCACCACTTTTACCTCCATTCATTTATGAAACGTTACATCCTGGGCTCCCAGCTGATCATGTTCAAATTAACTATTTACTATTTCTACTTAGTTTTATGTAAATAAATTCCATGTTATATCTTCCTAGCTCAATTTAAAGGTAAAAACAAAATAAAAAATAAGTAAATAGTCTGCAGTTCAATTACTAGTCTGACTTAAAAACATAAAAATAAATCAGTTAAATGGTGATTACACTCAGCTGTGATGTAGAACAGAGAGTGAGAAAAAAACACAAAAATATAAAAGCAAAGCTTGATTGACCGACACGTAGATAAAAAATGAAGGTAGACTAGAGTTAATGTTAAGGTCAAACTGAGTGAAAGGCTGATTTATGAAGCTGTAATCTTTCATTAAGTTGTTATGCTAGTTGTGTTTAGCAAATGTAAAATGAATGAAGTGATCTTAAATCCCAGGTTCTCCTCTAATTTAATGCACAATAGAAATCAGTGCATTGTTTCTCACCAAGTGCTGAGGAAAAGCTGGTCTAGAACCACAAATCTGATTATCTTCTGTAATATTTTTACTCAGAACTCATTCTGTGCTCCATCAGTTCAGCCTTCCTTTATTGTAACACTGAATTCAAAGATTCTCCAGCAGCTTAACATTGAAAAGGTTCCAAGAAAAATGTCAGTGAAATGATGCTGAAGGTGAACGATGATGATCTGATCAATCCGGCCGAGTTCAGCTGCTGCTGGTCCTTAAACCACACGCTCCACTTTTTATTCCTCCAGACATTCACCTGCTAAACACTGAAGACTCACGTTTCTACAAGCATCTCCTGTGGATGTGGAGGATGTTTCACGTCTGAATTCATGAAGGTAAAACACAATGAGACGCTACAGACACAGAGGAACGAGTCCAAAGAGGAAAACAACTTTTTACAAACACCAGAGAGGAAATACATGTTTACATTTAACAAAGGAGCTGATTGAGCTCCTTGGAATAAATAACATTAAATGTAATCCTGCTGATAAAAACTGCAGGACAGTAGTGCTCTGCTTTGTCCTGTATCGAACAAAAACCAGATACATTTTAATCCTGAATAAAAACGGTTTGGTTTTTTTTCACAATATTTCCGTTCATCTCATGATGACCAGCAGGACGGGGTCATGAATCAATTTTATTGATTAATCACATTTCTGGTTTCTGGATATTTATTTTTTGGAAAACCTGGATTTTTTCCGCCCTGCTCTCGTCGGGTTTCCACAGCTCAGAGATGTCGGCTCACCTGGGGCGGCCATCTTGTTTGACAAACATGTTTTACAGCTTTGAATTCAGGTAAACTAAATATTAGGGTCAGACTAAGATGTTTTATTTTTAACGAAGAGAATAAAGTCATAATATTATAAGAATTCAGTCATAAGACAACAGAGTCTGAAATAATGTGAGGATAAAATAGTAATTATATGAGAACCGCAACAAGAAAATTAAAGCCGGGGAATGTTGAGCACCTGGTGAAGTGACTGCTATAAGTTTTACATATAATATTTAATAGACACATTTTTAACACATTAGAATTAAATTATTATCAGGAGTTTTAAATGATCAACCAAACAAACAACCAGTTGAATGGATTTGTTCACGTCAGAATGTAACTATCAAAGCTTTTTCTCTCTGGTAAAATTGTCTTTATTCTGCTAATTTTATGATTATATTCTCCTTATATCCCAAACACTCAGTCATGGACGGATGGCTGAAATCAAAGCCACAGTTTGAAAATATTTTGACATTTGCAATTTCTTCTTGAGAAAAGAAAGTAAGAAAATAATCAGTTAAAATCAGAAATCAGATCTGGTGAAACAAATCAGTGTCAATGCTACCCTGGACTGATGAGTTCCGGCCGAGTTCTGCTCGGTCCTACCCGTCCTGCTGGACCTGTCCTGGTATGAACACCTCGTTGTCCAGTTCTGCTGCTGACGTCATGGGTGTGATCGTTGCCAGAGAAATCTCCGCGTTGTCCTCCAGCTGGACGGCGGCCGGAAGCAGCAGCAGCCTGTCGTGGCTCGGAGAACCGATGGAGATGTTGGACTCCTCGTCGAACCGGGCGCTCATGTCCTCCAGGCGGTCGTCCAGGGTCATGCTCAGGTTGCGGGGCCGCTGCTGCGGCTGCGCGGGAACCAGCGCCTCCTTGTGGAAGGTGGTGTCGTGGTGGTAGGAGACGAGCTCGTTGCTGAAGTTCACAGCTTCCACCGCGTTGTTGGAGCAGATGCGGTTGCAGCCCAGGATGGTGGCGAAGGCCCGGCGGAAGTCCGCGTTGAAGGCGTAGATGACCGGGTTGAGGGAGGAGTTGGCCCAGCCGAACCAGACGAACACGGTGAAGGTGGTGTCGCTGACGCACGGCGGGTCGCAGAACGGGACGGTGCAGTTCAGGACGAAGAACGGCAACCAGCAGAACACGAACACCCCCATGATGATCGACAGCGTCTTCAGAACTTTGGTCTCCTTCTTGAACGAAGACTTGAGCGACGCCTCGTCGGCGGCCCGGTGCTGCTGCTGGTTCCGGGCCACACCGTGGCCCTGGTTCTGAGCCTGCTCCGCCGCCCGCTCCAAAGACGCGATTCTGCGGATTTGGGTCTGAGCGATCCGGTAGATCCGGGTGTAAGTGGCGATCATGATCAGAACCGGGATGTAGAAGCTGATGAGGGAGGAGGAGATGGCGTAGGTTTTGTTCAGGTTGGCCACGCAGCTCATGGATGCCGACGCGCTTCCGGTCAGGTTGGTGGAGTTTGTCCAGTTCCTGTCCAATATGGCCGCCACGTCCTCCATCACCGCGCCGTCCTCCTCCTGAGCCCTGTGCCAGTTCATCTGCACCGGAATGAGGGAGATGAGGATGGACAGCGTCCACGCCACCCCGATCATGACGAAAGCCACTCGGTGCGTCATTTTCCGCTCGTACTTGAAGGGGCTGGCGATGGCCCAGTAGCGGTCCACGCTGATGATGCACAGGTTGAGGATGGAGGCCGTGGAGCACATGATGTCGAAGGTGATCCACACGTCGCAGAAGCCTCCGAACAGCCAGCTGTCGGTCACCTCGGTCACGGCCTCCCACGGCATCACCAGCACGGCCACGAACAGGTCGGACACGGCCAGCGAGATCACGAAGAAGTTGGTGACTTTGGACCGCAGGTGGCGGAACTTGATGACGGCGGCGCAGACCAGCGTGTTCCCGAGCAGCGTGGACACGATGAGCAGGAAGAGGATGCAGCCAATCAGGACGCGCAGTCCGTTCCCTCTGACGCCTTCCTCCTCTTCCTCCTCTTCCTCACCACCCATCCCGTCCAGTTCGGAGAGAACTTGGGTGAAATTACTCGACACCGTGTAGTTTTCCATTTAATCACCAAAGAGAAGCAGATCTAAGAATTTAAACTCCTCTCTGAAACTCCATCCTCTGAAGTCTGACTGAAAAATAAACCAGAAAATCTGCAGATTTCCTCCGTTTGTCTCCCAGAATCAGAGACAATTCGGTCCAAAGAAGAAGAAAAAACCTCAGAGGACAGAAACAAGTGACAGCTGGTGAGTCCGGAGGTTCCGGTTCGAGGGGAGCCGGTTGGTTCGGTGTGTGGTCGCAGACTGAGCCACAGTGGACTCACCTCAGCGCTGCGCTCTGTCCGCTGCAGGTAACAGATTCCTGTCACCCAGCGGGTTCCCGCTGCTGCAGCAGCTGCTGCAGCTGCTGCTGCATCATCCGCCTCCCTGTCGCTGCTCTGACGGAGCAGCAGGAAACGGTTCAGACCGGGTTTTAATCAAAACTGTTCATTAGACTGAATTAAATTAAAACATCTATGTCTTTAAAATATGCAGATTCTTTTCAGCTTGTTGCTTCAGGTTTGATTTTCAAATCACTTTTAGTAAAAGGAAATATTAAAATGAACCAAAAACAAATTTTAAAAAACAAGTCATTATTTTCTCTTAATATTTTTAATTGATTTAAATAAAATTTTATTCAATTTTTCTTTATTCTGTCACCGTTTTAATACATTTGTCTGATTTTATCTTAATTTTTATTTTCTTCGTCCTGATTTTATTATTTAAATGTATTTCATTTATTTCTTTATTTTATTCCTCATTCTTGCAACGGATCAGAATTTATTTTATTTTCTAATTATTCATATTTCTATGTTGTTATGATCAGTCTTTGTTTCTGGAATCTGGTTTAAATTCTCAACAAACCACAGATGATCAAAGGCAGCTCGTGAAAAATCATTTTCCAGTTTTTTCTCTTTTCGGTTTTTGATCAACTGGAAAATTAAATGCTTTGGGGGGTTTTTTTTCTCAGATTAATCCTTAATCTCGTTATTTTTGTTTGGTCTCTGGATTCGCTGCTCATGCAGGAGGAGCTGGAAGTGAAGATTTTTAACTCAACCTCCCTGATTATCAGTAAAACCGTCTGTGCAGAAATAACAGATTAACTAAACTGATCCTCATCAATAATCAGTGTATTAAATACACTGATTATTGATTTTTATATTTAATACATAGATTAGTAACAAGAAGCAGGTGACTCTTGACTCTACAGCGCCCTCTGCTGGCTGAATTCAGTTAATTCCAGGAAAGTTAAGAGGTTTTGCTTCTGTTTACAAATTAATTTTATTCTGCATAGTTAATGTGTTTAATCTCTAGGGACAGAATCATTTTTCATAAATCAGTTGTTTATTATTTGAATAATAAGTTATTGAGTGAAAATATTAAATCACAGAAGAATTGATTCAATAAATTTCTCCAAATTAGTTTTATTTTTGAGGAATCTGAAAAGAGACAAAGATTTCTACATTTCATAAATTAATAATAAAGTTAAAAATGAGTCAAGTTGGTGAATTTTATTTTTTGCTCTTCTTCAGCCAAATTCTGATAAATTTCTTTTAACTCCAAATAAAGTGAAAACTGAACTTAAGCAGCAGAATTATTATTATAAAATTGTTGCTTTTGCAAGCCGTGATGATAGATTCATCCACAAGGTGGCGCCACGTTCCTTCTGCCTTTCTACAGAGTTTTATTGATTGTCGTCAGATCGTTTTCCTTCCCGTTTGGAAATAGATAATCATAAAATATAACAATTTTAAATACAACAATGTATTTATATAAATCTGTTGAACTGTAATGACTTTGAAACTTGTTTTCAAAATGTTTCGTGAGGTTTTGGTTTAGAAACATCTTAAATGTGCCTCAGTTGTAACTCATCATCAAATATTTTATTTTTATTTAAGTTCATAAGAATTGTTTATTTGCTATTTTTGCGTTGTTTTGTTATCAAAGTTACCATGGTAACCAGTTTGATTGTAAAAACTTTTACCAAAGTTTAGTTTTCTTTCTTGTTAGCATGTAAACTGTTTATATTCATATAATTCTACTTTACATTAAAAAATCACTAGTTACTGTTACTGGTTTTGGAAATTATTCCAAATTGTAGGAGCAAATTTAAAGTTGAACTTCCCATTGAACTTTCTCATAGTGTTGTGCTATTTTGTGCTTGTTTTAGCAGCTTTTATTTATTTCTGGCGTGAAAGACAATAAGAAAAACAATATTGATGCATTTTTTTAGTAAGAATTCAGAGTAAAACAGCATCTCCATTTGAGCTGCTCTTTGCTTCAGGAGGAATGAAATGAACAGGAAATGGAGTGAAACGGTGAACGGTTCATCTCTGACTCGCCTGAACTTTGTTTCCTCTGCTGCTGCTTACAGCCTCTAATCTGCTACTGTTCTTTGGTTTTATGTTTGCTGTTTGAACACTGCCGTGTGTCGGAGCACACCTCGCTTCGAGGGGAAGGTAAAGTCATCTTTGACGTAAGCAGGTAGATTGAGCTGGACCGCCGCCCGTCTCCTCACCTGTAATTACACCTGGTGGCGGATCCGCCGGCAGCTCTGACGTTGAGGTGAAGAGTTGAAACCTTAATCACTGTTTTGGTTGAGCTGCTGGGCGGGAGCTGCACGGTGAGTCTGTGGAGGACGGCTTCTTGTCTGCAAACAGCTGTAAGTTGCAGCTCTTGTTGATGCATGCACTAATGCATTTGTGAAACCAGGCAAATGGCTGCGAGGTGATGGAGAAGTGTGTCTGGTGGTAAACAACGCACTGCGGTTTGGAGGGAGCGGCTGAAAAGAGGCCGCAGTAAACCTGGTTCAGTCTGTCTAAACTCCACTGCTTTGTGAAATGGATCGCAGGATTTAACATGACGCCGTGACTCACAGGTCAACTGGGTTTAATGGTTTCCCCAGTGACTCAACCAGTGGTTAAAATGCTCATTCCTAACATTCTGGCTTCAGTTCCAACCAGAACCAAACATTTATTTCCATCTGATTTTAAAAACTATTTCATTTGATTGGTTTAAAGACACTATCTATGGTGATCAGCTGTTGGTGAAACAGAAACAGCAGGAAACTCCACTAAGGCTTTACGGTCACACAAAGTCTTGATGCTCAAATCCAGTTTTTTGCTGAAATCGTTTTTTCTGTCACCTCAACGCCTCGCGCTGCGTTTGGGTTAAATCCTGCTGGCCCAGTTAGTCTGTTGGGAAACGAGATTTAAATGACTGAAATGTTTCCAGTTCCTGTAGCTGGACAACAAGCCCACATCACCACCCACCACCACCATGCCTGATAACTGGAGTGACATGTTTCCACTGACTTTGGTCTCTGTTTCCCTTCACGATCTCAAACTAAACACTTTTTAAAACCTTTTCCTGACCTGTAACCTTTAGTCAGCTGACTGAGGCCTGCAGGTGGAGCTCCTCAGACCTTAGTCTGAATATCTTCATTGGTCACTATTGGGAACATTCGCTTCTGTCTGAGACGTTTTCCTCTAGTAAATAATCGTTTATTCTGCAGATTGATGGATGTCAGGGTTTATAAAACGTCCCTGATTGATGGGCAGAAATTAATATCAGGTGGAGAGAAATCCTCCGAACTTTCACCATGAAGTAGTTTAACCTGAACTACAGGAGCAGAAGAGGAAGCAAAAGTATCATTTATTAATTGTTTTTGTCTGAATGTAATCAGATTGTTGTCAGAGTCAGATTGCTGCAGCCAGTAGCTGAGCTCGTCTCCGTCAGCTTTCTAAACACGGTGGTCCTCTCCGATCGGCTCGGTTTGTATCTGGATTTAGAAACTTTCTCCCAAAACAACTCGGGATTTCAGCCTCCAACCCGCTGCTGCAGTCCTGTGTGAAAAACAAACGTCTGCCGGTGAGAACTCAGAGGAATCGCACTTTACATCCTCTGTTTTGTAAATCTCAGGGTGAAGGTAAAGTCGAGTTAATTACAGGGTTTTATTTTGAAGGATCTTGTTGAACAAAAGACAAAGTTGAGGCAGGTTGGTGTTTAAAGTGACCGACCAGCGGCTGAAGCTGCAGCAGGAACGATCCTCAGAGCGTTTCTGCTTCCTTACGTCCTTCCTTCAGGGTTCAGTGGTTTTTACCAGCTGTGTTGGTCTGCTCCGGACTGGGAGCTTTGGGATTTCAGGTTTTCCCTCTTTGTTCAGCTGATCCTCTTGAATCCTGATGATGCTCATCAGTAAATCCGCCCTCCTCCATCCAGAAACCTCAGTTTATCTCCCATGATTCCCTGAAACGTCAGCGAGTGGATTTAAGGATAAACATGTTCAGTTTTCACAGATCAGAGAACAATGGCTCTATTGAGAGGAACTGGGATCTGAAGCTCCTTATTTCTGAACTAAAAGCTGATTCAAGCAGAGAACCAGAGCGTTCAGTCTGTAGTTTAGATGTTAGGATCCTCTGGGTTTAGTTCTGTTCTGTGAGGACATTTTCTTATTTCCTGTTCTGTATTCTACGATCTTATTAAATTCACTCTGTTTCTATCACATTGTATCAGTTGTGCTAATTTTATTGATTGCAAGGAAAAATTCAGCCTTAATAGCTGCCTTTAAAATATGCCTTTAAAATAAAATAAAGAAAATATTTCACACCAGATAAAATTTCCAGTTTTAAGCATTATTTTTTTGTTTTCTTTTCTAAGAAAATAAATTACAAATGTCAAAAAATATCTTTAAAAAGTGACTTTTATTTGAGTTGTACAACAGAGTAAATATGAGAATAAAGTCATAATATTAACAGAACAAAGAGGCATTTTTACCAGAAAAATGTCTTAAATTACAAGAAAAAAAGTCGTTTTATGAGAAAAAAAGCTGTTTTGTTATTTTCATGTTGGAGTTTTCATAAAATTATTACTTTGTTCTCTTAACGTTAAGACTTTATTCTGATATCATTTAGACTTTATTGTCATATGATTATTCTAGTATTTCAATGACTGTAACATTTTAACATTATGACTTCATTATTGGGAAAAAAAATCCTGAACTCAAACAGAAGCTGTGAAACAAGGCTTCTCAAACAAGATGGCCGCCCTGGAGTACCGACGTCACTCTGAGCCACAAAACCCAAGAAAAGCATAGGTGGGAAAAATTTCACTCTTTAAATTATTAAATCCTCCACAAAATCAAAAATGTGATCAATAGAATTGATTTATCTCCAGCTCTACTTTAACCTGCAGGAGAAAATGGAGGATAAGAAAATATCATCTGCGAACTGAACCTCGAGACGAGCTGCTTCAGAAACAGAAGAATCAAACTTTCACCACATCGGGTGAAAGACAAGCAGTTAGTTTTAAATTAAATCTCCACAGGAAGAAGAGATTCACCATCAGATCCACATCAACCTGCAGCTGAGATTCTTCTCCTGATGAACTGAGTGAAAAATAACATTTAACTTTATAATCCTGGTGAAGAAGAAACTCCCGGTCACAGAAAACCTCTGGAGCAGCTACACCAGCCCACATCATCATCCCTCCACCACCGTGCTGGACAGGTGGAAGGAGGCCTTATGGCCTACTTCTACCCTTCCTAAGAGTCTTTTCAAACCTTTTCATGACCTTTGACCTTTAACCTGCCTGTAGAGTCAGACATGGAGCTCTTGAGGTTTCTGGTCATTTCTCTGAGCGTCCTGCTCTGACATTGGACTGAATCTGCTGAGACTCTGACATGTTTTCCTCTTCAGAATAATCTTCCTCTCTGCAGACTTCAGATGGTTTGGAGATGACCTTTGAACCCTTCCCAGGTTGATGGACAGTTAGATTTGCTTCCCTGAGGTCAGTGCTGATATACTTGATGCACCTGCATCAGGTTTTTCCACTTTAGCTCTATTTTTGTTTGATAGGAACTGACATTGTTGAGGTTAGATTTAAAGAATTGCAGGATTTAGCAGAAGAAGAAAGAAACACTCGTCTTTCTGAACTGTTTTCCTCTGCTGTCCTTTAGTGTAATTTTGAAGCTGCAGATCACAAAGCAGGACCGACACCTGAACCCCTGACTGATTACAGCGTTCGGGCAGAAAGCCTTTTAGATGCGACTGTGAACCTCTGAGCACCTCACATGTTCATAAATATTTACAGTGGGAGCAGACGGAAGCCATGTTGGGTCAGAGAAGGAGAGCCGAGATAAGCTCTGTTTAAAGAAGCAGGAAGATGAATCTGAATCTGCTGAAAACTGAAAGTATTCTGCAGAGCATTCCTACATTACCCTGCATTCATGTAAATGTGTTTTATTATGATTTCATGATGCAGTAATACATGTTTAAAAATAAAATCAAAATGGCAGAATGAAATAGTTCTGACTCAGGAGGCTGAATTCAGATGCATGCCACACTTTTAAGATTTTTTGTAAACAAATATAAAAAAACATGGAACATTTTGTTTTCATTTCAAAATTATGCACAACTTTTTGTTGATCGTATCACATAAAAAATAAAACGCGAAATTTAGTGGTTGTAAAAAGTTTAGACTTCAGGTTTCTGTAAGTTTTGACATAAAACTTGTTCTTTGATTTCTCCTGCATGTACAGAGAGAACAGGCCTGCAGGAGTTGGTTTAGAAAACTGAGATGCTCTTGGTCATATTTTTTGACCCGGTTCGGGTCGGGGTTCCTGCCTCTGATGAACGTATCAAACCTCACAAAGACGATCCACTTCCTGTCTGGTATAGTCCCGGCTGCAGCAGGAGGTTCCTGCGCGGCAGCCGAAGCGCTGGGCGGCCGGTGGAAGGGTTAAAGGGACGCCGCTGGTTTTCCTCTGTTGTCTGTCTAAAAGCTTCCAGCGGCTCTGACAGATCGGAGCTTTCAGATCACTTGTTGCTAATAGAGGGATATTTACGCTAACGGGAACAGGGAGAGTGTAACCTCAGGTCACTGCACTCAGCAACAACACTCACACAGAGACACACAGACAGACCTCTCTGCTTTTACAGCAGGGACAGACGGATACACTGTAAAAAATGGCCGTCTGAACCAGTCATGCAAGCTGCAGTCGCCTAAAGCAGGAGGTCACCAGCAGGTCAGACGTGTTTTCAGCTCTGAGACTTTCTGCACCGGCAGGCTTTGACTGGACCGCTGCTGATCCGGTCCTTCTGGTTTACCAATAAAACCTCCAAACTCCTCTAAGGTGACAAAGATCTACAAGAAAAATACAAAAATACTTCGGATTGGAGACAAATTTAGGCTCAAATCTCATCAAAGACACATTTCTCAACAGAAAGGCACAAGAAACAGACTTGAGAAAAACTCAACACATCACAGCCACCAATGCCTGGAGAGATAATAATAATAATAATAATAAATGTAATTTGGCAAAACACTCAAAGACATTTTACAAGAATCAAGTAAAACTGTAGGAATGATAAATGCACAAAACAACATGAACCTCCCTGCATGCTGCTGTGTTAAGAAACGGAGGCTTCTTTGGTTTGGGATGAATGTAAAATAGAAGCAGCTGATCACAAAATGCTGTTACTGGTTGTTATGGCAACCAGTTTTGTGAGGAGTAGCTGAGTTTGTCTAAAAGCCAATATCTATACCACATGACATCAGACAAACAGGATCTGTTTTAGAAAAGTTTTCATTCACATGAACTCGCATAAATCCCCTGATCGTTGATCTAAACATGCCAAACCCACAGGGGGCAGTGTAGCATAAAACTAAAACCTGTCAGCCAATCAGATTGCTTCAAAACAACCATGACTTCCTGTTAGGATGGCAGCAGGAAAAAAGTTAGAAAGATCTGAACTGCAGCTGGAGACCAAACCTGAGACCATTTCACAACAAAAGGAGATAAAAAAAAAAGAGTAAATTTTTGCCCAAAAATTTAGAATAAAACAGGGACACTTCTGAGTTTGACAAGTTGAAAATTTGCTAAGAAAAAAAAAACATTTTTATATTAATCCATGTTTGAAACGTCCATGTTTCTTTCTAGAAAAAACGTTTTTGAGTGAAATTAGCTTCTTTTCCTCTTCACCTTTATTCGTCATGTATCTGGACGGTGGGAGGAAGCCGCAGTATCCAGGGAGAACCAGGACACGCACAGGGAGAACATGCTAACATGCAGAAAGACTCATTACCCAGGCTAACGTCTGGCTGTTAGCTAGCTGTTAGCTAGCTGTGCTAACGGCTCCATGCAGTCAGGAAGGCCAATCAGAGCAGCTCTGCTGAAAACACACAAGGTAACTTTCTGCTTTGGTTCCTGCAATATTTACTCAGGTTAGCACCAGGTTTCTTTATTTAAACCTGAAGTGATGTAAATTCTTTAAAAAGCCAAAGCATTCTGATGTTTGTTAGCTGAAGTTTAGCGGGTGGAAATGTCCAACGAGTCCGGTAAAGTTTTTCTCCTCAGAAAACATCAAATCTGCCGCAGAATGACTCCCTGCCAACCTGTGAACTTCCGTGTTTGGCTAGCTCTCTGCTCTTTGTTTCAGGGATTTGCTGCTGAATTATCAAACGCAATCACAACAGTTTGATAAACCAGGCTGTTCAAACAGAACCGGGTCGCGGTCTGGGTCCAGGGGAACAACAGCGGCTCCAAAATAAAGCGGAACACTGATGGAGTTAAACGGCCTGCGCTGCCGGCTAAGCTCCGGCTTTGGGAAAGAAAAACACCAACAAATTAGGCGGAAACGCTGCGGCTGAACTTGTTGTCATTCCGGAGCCAGTCATGGCCGCCGCCGCTCGGCCGCTGTGACACCTATCGCGACCTCGAACAAACATGGCGAGGTCGTGACCCTGCTGTGTTTGGATTCACAGGCCGAGGGTCCAGACTGCAGAACCGGGTCAAAGTTCCGAACAGGAATGCAGCCGCAACCCTTTGACTAGGACATGGACCTCAACATGAACCTTCAGCCAAACACAACTGACTCCAGCTCCACTCACAGAAGGAAGGTCAGCAGCTTTTCTCTGGAAGTCTCAAATTTAAGAGCAACTTTCTCCACTGTGGGAAGGTTTTACAACATAAAACTGACTTTTAGGAATAGAGCTAAATTGATGGAGGATTTTCTGTGATTCACAAAATCACACGTGCAGACACGAGAAAACTGGACTTATCAGCTTCAGTGAGGCCGAAGGATTGTGTGATGATAGAAACGTCGTCCACCAGCAGACAGAAATGATGTTGAAAGAGATGAACTTCCTCTCCGTCTGCTGAGTGGTTTTATTCATGGTCTTCTGCTTTTTGTGCTACAACTTTTCTCTGGACCTTCTGCTTCTGTGACATTGCTTGTCCGTCATTTACTCCTTCACATGAAAACATGTCTCTTTCTAACTTTGGTCAAACTGTTGCACTGAGCCTGCAGTGCTTAAACTCCAGAGCCTCAGGATCCAGATCATAGAAATAATGAGCAACAGTTAGCTGCTGTTTTTCTGCCATATAAGGCAAGTGAAAATGGAGTCAAGCACAGATCTGAAGGTAAAACAATGAAAATATGATTTTAAAAAATAAATGCCCATTCCTTCCCATTATGACGAACTTAAAATTATTTATTTTTTGACTGTGTAACTTTTCAAATGGCTGAGTATTTAAATACATGATGGTATATTTATGTTTTGTATATTAGCATCTGCTCGCTAATTCTTCAGTCACAGTAAAAATGCTAATGGCAAAATAAAGACTTGATTACTATGGAAACCACTGGCTTGTGCTAACAGGAGCTCACTTTACGTGGCTTCATTTTAAGCATGCTAGCTGTTTGCTACTGTGTTTTGTTTATATGTTGAGTTTAAAAAATGCATTCAAAAATAAAATTATTTTTGGTTCTTACATCAAAATATTACTGAATGAATTTAGTTATGATCAGCACAAAATACACACAATTTTATTTCCACAATTTCCAAATTCATATTTTATTAATTTACAGAAATATTTCAGAGCTGTAAAAGCAAAAGGCTCTGTTAGATAAATAAACACATCCATCTAACTTCCAGCAGTTAGCCACTGCTGCTCTGCCCAGTGTAGCCATTACACAAAGGCTTTAATAGTTTAAAGAAAGCGTTAAAGTTGTTCAGGGAAATGAAATGGCTTCCACACATATGGCACTAAAACAGATCAGCAACGACATCATGACCACCTACCAATCAGAACTGGCCCCTAAAGCAACGTTGACTATCTCCCACTAGCTGATGGTGAATGTTGTATGGTGTATGAAGACAAAGCCACAGTTGTTGGTCAAATGTTATGGGTGACCTCCAGTCATACCTGAACAGGTAAAGGACATTTCCAGCGTTTCCACCTTAATTGGCTTGGTAGCAAAGAAGAAGAACTGCTTAGATATGCTAGCAAACAGCGCTGGGGTAAATAAATGGAAGAAAACAGACCATTATAACTAGTTAAGAGTTGAACTGGACTCTTTGTTTCAAAATCTCAGCATTGTAAACATTCTGTTCCTTTCAGACAGCAGAAGGTTTTTACAAATTCATGCAGGCTGAGCCTTTTGTTGACAAATCCAACCATTCTTGTCATCACAGCTCACAGATTTCCATCCACTGGCCTCCTTAACAGACGTTGCACAGCTAAGCCCCTCAGCAGGTGGCTGCAGCCAGTAGCTGAAAGAAGATCAGGTCTCTTAGATTATGGATGGATTCCATTTTTATGACATTTGGGTTCTTACCCATTTGTTAGCTCATTCCCATTGAGCCACTTCCAGCCACCACCTTCTGCCCTGAGGCCAATCCAGTAGCAGCTGGCTCCTGCAGCAGCTAGACTGATTTTATAGATGAAGTCCTGATGAAAACAGACAATCATAGGTAAATAGTGGATAGTGTGGTAGCTGAGGATGGCTGAGTAAAGTGTTGACCATGTTTCCAGCCCAACCTGCTCCTCAGGAGTTCCAACAACAACCAAATCTGCGTCTCTTAATCTGCAGTCATCTCTAGCTTCATCCCAGGTTTTCTGATCCAAATCGTTCTGGCTGCTGATCTTATAGCAGCTGAACTGGAAGTGGAGCCAACCTCTCTGGCAAGGTTTAGTTTGTCTTTCTGATTGTACAAAAAACAATTTCATTAGGAAAATATTTTAGTTTAAAAACAAGATTCTTAAATGTATAATATTTTTACTGTACTTTTTCTGCCGTAGTAAGGATGTGGCATGGTGCGGTAGTAATGTCCCCAACGGTCAGGTTGGGGTGTGGTGTGGTAGTAATGTCCCCAATGGTAAGGATGTGGTGTGGTGTGGTAGTAATGTCCCCAACGGTCAGGTTGGTTTGTGGTGTGGTAGTAATGTCCCCAATGGTAAGGATGTGGTGTGGTGTGGTAGTAATGTCCCCAACGGTCAGGTTGGGGTGTGGTGTGGTAATGTTTTGCTTTGGGCATTGCTGTTGTAGTCCACTCAAAACTGAGTTTTCTCCAGTCTTTTGTAGAAGTTTCTTGTTTTTGCAGTCGCCATAAATCTGCTTGCAGTTCTTGGACATTTTCTCTAAGGCGCCGATTAACGTCCTGGAGGTCCTTTAACTTAGCAGAAACGATACCTGTATCTAAAATGTCACAAAAAATATTTGGTAAATTTAGGTTACACTTGATGCAAAATACATTTCAGTATTGATTCTGTTTCAGATGAGTGTAGAAGTGAGTGTCCTTACGTAATGACAAACTAAACAACATAACTTAAGTACTAATTCGCAGGATCCATGGTAGCAACAGCAAGAGGGGAAGCAGAGACCAGGCCAGCTTTTGCATCAGCACCCAACTATTAGTATTTAGTAGTGTGGCTAACAGATAAAAAGCCACACAGACAATATTAAGTTCCCACTTTCATTGCCACACACCCAACACAAAGACTTGGTTGCCATACACACACTTGCACTCCCCACAAACATGCTAGCTACACTTCCAGATCCAGGTAACAATATCCCAGAGAGGTAAACAACCCCTTGACTCAGGAGATGGTCCAATTCATTCTGGGGTGGAGACAAGCAGATTGCCCAAGCCCCTTGCAGCAGGAGAACAGCCCATCAGCCCAGACCAGGAATAGGCACCCCCCAAAACTGGTCTGGGCACCGCCCACCACACAATGTGCCATGATGGCTGATAAATAATTGATGGGGATATTGATACTTTTGACCATTTATTTACTGATATACCTGCTGTTTTTATACTTCTGGAAGATGTGATTTCCTGTTAAGAAGTGTCCAGACGCTTTTGTAGCTGTCTACAAAAATAAGTAACATCCTGTGTAAACGCAGCTGTCTTAGAGTCACCATATACGATATGCATTTTCCTGTACTTGCCTGTGCTGTTGAATTATCACTATGATGACACGCCTATGCTTAGAAGTGAATAAATATTGAAGGGCTGCAACCCTGATAGGTGGGACCCCATTACCCCCTCACAAACATATAAACATCAACATCACTGCAACGTCAACCCAGGAGAACCACCACCCAGCCCAGCTCCACCATCACCCCAACCAACCCAAACACTTGCAAATCCACATCTGGAAAGAGACGCACCTGACTGACAATAAATAACTTTTGGTTATGTATGAATAGCTTTATTGTTATAAATCTACCTTCTGGATCTGTGACTGATACTCAGCATTTTTCAGTCTTTAAATGTGTACTCCTTTTGTCTATAGTTTTTTGTTTTTTTAACAGAAACACATTAGACAACTCAGACGATTTAAGATCATCTTCAGTGTTTTTCTCTCAGGTGCCCATTTGATGCAGTTTCCATGTGATAAACCTTAGTGTATCCATAGTTGTGCATGTGTTGCTCAAATTGGTTAGTGCATTCCACAATAGAAACAGACCATAGTAAGGTCATAGCTCAGTGCCTCCAGGATGTTGTGATGTTTTGTTTTTTGTTTTTTTTTTGTGATTGTTGTGGCTTAAATTTGTGGCACCTATTCAGCTAGGTTAACAAACATGACGGTGCAGTTTGGTTCAGCAGCAGGTCAGCCGTTATCAGATCCACAGGTGTAACAGGCGTAAGGATGTCACACCTGTTAAAGATGATTGACAACTAGTTTGATCAATTGTATCGATCCATGCTCCTTCCAGAGCCAGTCATATCCACCATATGTTGCATCAAGTGATGCATGTCCCACTTCCACGTATTTCTACAGGTTCAGGTCTGCTCGGTCAGCTTTGGCAGTCATTCTGTTATTGCCAAAGCTGATGAATAAAATTCCTCTCATCTCATGTAAGAATGTTGTGATGAACCTGAAACAGCTACTGAAAACACAAGGTGCATCCACATAATCCTCCTCCTGAAGATCACCTGAAACAAACATCAATCTACTTTCAATATGAATTTTAAGAAAATCCTGTTAAATACAAAAGGATATATTTCACATTGAGGAAGTGTAAAAGTTTTTCCTCTTAAAAAAAGGAAAAACGTTAACAAAAAAAATTAAAATCTATCAAATAAAGATGAAAAACACATTTGTTGCTGTACTACAGCAGCTACGACGGCTTTTACTTTGGATCCATCCAAAGTAAAAGGAATTTGCTTCACTATTCAAGGTCATAGGAGTAAAACCATTCATAAAATAATACATAAAATAACGTTTTACCTGTAGAGACGTAAACATTGGGGTTACGAGTCCCAGTCAGCTCAATGGATTCTGCCTTCATGTTGAACAAAGATCAGTGGGTTTGCAGACGGAGGAGACGATGAAACTAAAGAGAGAAGTTCTTCACATCAGTCTTTCAAACCTTCCTGTTCTGTTTTAAGAGGCCGTCGTCGAGTTTTTAACCACAGCCTGCTGGTCTTTCTGCTGCTCATAATTTGCCCTTTTTAGGTCAAAACTCAGCAACCTGCCCCAGAACAAAGGAATAAAAACCACCACTTTGAAATTATGGTTGAATACATTTGGGATTAATTTCCATTTCCTCCATTTCACATTTTTGATGCCTGACAAGCTTCATTCATAAAATATGATTAAAATCAACCAAGTTTGTCACATGACACATTAATTATCCACAATAAAATAAAATAAGTATAAGCAGCTGATAATAAGAGCTTTCTCTCTCTCTTTCAGTTTTTGGTCAAGTAAAGACATTTGGTGTTGACCAGGACTGGAACAAAGATGTGCTGCAGCTCTACGGCCCAACAGGAGGTTCTGGGTGAAGCAGATGGTCCAACTTCAGTCAGAACCACCAACACAGAACACATGAAGTATTTAATTTCTTTTTGGGATCAAAAAACTATTTTTGAATTTGAATTCAAGAATCCAGCAGATGAAAAACAGTTCAACATGCAGATGGTTCCTTATTTTCACTGAACGTATTTTCAAACAAAAAGATAACATGGAATAAACAACTTCTCTCCAGTATATATGTTTATTAACAAAATTATTAAACCTTTCAGTTAAGTACTTTAATAAACAAATTCACAGTGTTAATAATACTCACCAGTGCTACTAGGTAAAAGATAAAAACTTAAATTACTACCGGTTAAAATATACAAGTCAAATGTTCAAAATGTGAATAGAACCAATAAAATGATGCAATACTTTGGGATACCATGATGCAAATTTGGAGATTGTTGCTTGTCTCAAAATGGCCTCTTAAATGGAAGCTAGTGTTTAGCGGTTTTAAACAATCTCTTAATCTGACATACTTTAAAAGCCATAAATAATATTAGTTATGAGCACCACTTGTTAGGTTTACTCTTCAAATAAACTGAAAGAATCACAAGGACACAAGCTTGTCTTTTGCAAAAGTGGAGAAGCGTTTCAGACTCAGGTGTGTCAGACCAGCTAACTCCAACAGGCCAACTCCAACAGGGGCTTGCAGCCCTTCAGTATTTATTCACTTCTAAGCATAGGCGTGTCGTCATGGTGATAATTCAACAGCACAGGCAAGTACAGGAAAATGCATATCGTATATGGTGACTCTAAGACAGCTGCATTTACACAGGATGTTACTTATTTTTGTAGACAGCTGCAAAAGCGACTGGACACTTCTTAACAGGAAATCACATCTTCCAGAAGTATAAAAACAGCAGGTATATCAGTAAATAAATGGTCAAAAGTATCATTTCCCTCAATTCCCTATCACCACTGGTTTAAAGCTGACTATGGAGCTTTAAACCATAGCCTTATATATATATATATCATATGTTGATAAAAAGAGAGAAAAGGAAAGCTACAATAAAGCTACAGTAAAACATGGTAAGCTCATGTTGTACATTTGACTCTTAATGACTATCAGTCCTTATAAAACAGTTTATACCACAGGCCAAATAACCTGTTTGTACTCAAATAGTTTGAAGGTTTAAATCCTGCAAAATACAATGAAATAGAAGAAATGTAAAGCTTGAAAAGTGTTTAAGTGCGCTTTGAACCTGTTTTCTAATCCTGAAAAGTTTTTTATTTTATTTTGCCATTTATGAAAAAGGCAGATCAAGTCAGCTACAGATCCTCTGATGTACCAATAGGAAAGAGACAAGAAATTTCTACAGCACAACTGAGACCTGAATGAGACTTCTGCACAAACTGGAGGCTGACATGCAATTTTAGGTCTTATTAGCTGAGTGCATCAATCTGTCAAGTGTTAAAACTTCTCTATTGTGAGATGTAAGATTATTTTTAGCTTGAAAACCTCATCAAAACATTTGAGAATACATTAGGCTCTTTTTTTTTTTTTACATTAGTGGAAAAAAACAGCCCAAGCATATGCACTATGAGGTTTTATCAGAGAGAAAGAGTTTCAGACATTTAATTTAATGTTTCAAATGTGTCCATGTGTTTTGGTAGATACACTTTCCCTTCTCTCTCAAAGATTTTGAGGATGAGTGAACCAACAATTTTGCACTTTCATTCTTGTAAGTGGACCAAGCGACGACCTCCTCAACATGTGTAAACTTGTTAGCATGTTTAATGATAAGTTCCACCACAAACTGCCACCACCACAGCAGTTCACTGAGAGTTCAGTCACTGCAGCTCTGCTAGTGGCTTTGAGACAAGTTTAACCTGCTGGGCGAACCAGCTGCTCCTTCCCTCAGAGAAAAGTTATGGAGTATTTAAATACATGATGGTGGGTTTGTTGTATTCATCGGTATCTGTTTGCTAATTATGTTACCACAGTAAAAATGCTAATAGCTGAAGAAGAACTTGATAATGGACTATGGACACCACTGTTTTATGCTAACAGGTGCTAACTATTTGTGGCTAGAATTTTGTTATTAATATCTGAATGCATCTTTATACAGTTCACCAAACACAAGTAATTTACATTTGTTAGCTCTCACTTCAAAGTAGTGAGAACAGAACAAAATACATCAACTTTAAAATAAGTATTTAAAAATCTAATTTTATTCATTTACAGTAATATTTCAGAGCTGTAAAAGCAAAGTCCACCATGGACTTTAGATGGATGTAAACAGAAACATCCATCTAAATTCCAGTAAGACAAATCAAACCATTTAGTCAGATGGGTAGAAGTAGAAAGTCATTGAAATGAATGAAAACATAGAATGATGTTATAAGAAGCCTCAAACATCAAATATCAAAAAATCTTTAATGCGATAAGGAATTTGTTTGTTCTGAATTTTTTTACGAAAGAGCTTATTAGACATAAACAGTTGCTGCTTATAAAAGAGATTAATAATAATTACCCAGTTTGTCTTTATTTTTTGTTTTGTGAAACTGGAACAAAGAAGAAGGTTGGTTATAAAATGAAAAAAGCATCTGGAATGATTTGAATTGTGTTTGAAGGAAGTCAGAACTAAAGCGTTGGGTCTGTTGATGACCCAACGCTTTAACAGATGGAATAACAGATCCAACAACAACATTTTATTGGTCTAAATGTTATGGGTGACCATTGTACAGTTCTACCTTAAGACATTTCCAAACCACAATGTTTCCTCCTTATTTAGTTTGGTGACCCAGAAAGAGTAAAACAGGGAGTTAAAGGGAAAGAAATAAAAGAACCACTTAGATTTGCTGCAATGTGGTGTTATAGGAATGTGATGTGGCGTCATTAGTGGTGTTGTAGTATGGAAGTGTAGCATAGAAGGGACGTGGTGTGGCGTGGTAGGGGCGTCTGCCATAGTATGGAGTCGGTGTGGCGTAGTCGTAGGGACGTCTGCCATAGTATGGACGTCTGCCATAGTATGGAGTCGGTGTGGCGTAGTCGTAGGGACGTCTGCCATAGTATGGAGTTGGTGTAGCGTAGTAGTAGGGATGTCTGCCATAGTATGGACGTCTGCCATAGTATGGAGTCGGTGTGGCGTAGTAGTAGGGACGTCTGCCATAGTATGGACGTCTGCCATAGTAGGGAGTTGGTGTGGCATAGTAGTATGGACGTCTGCCATAGTATGGAGTCGGTGTGGCGTAGTAGTAGGGACGTCTGCCATAGTATGGAGTCGGTGTGGCGTAGTAGTAGGGACGTCTGCCATAGTATGGAGGTGGTGTAGCGTAGTAGTAGGGACGTCTGCCA
>NW_015114592.1:83909-90867 GCF_001443285.1 Poecilia latipinna
GTAGTAGGGACGTCTGCCATAGTAGGGAGTTGGTGTGGCATAATAGTATGGACGTCTGCCATAGTATGGAGTCGGTGTGGCGTAGTAGTATGGACGTCTGCCATAGTATGGAGTCGGTGTAGCATAGTAGTAGGGACGTCTGCCATAGTATGGACGTCTGCCATAGTATGGAGTCGGTGTGGCGTAGTAGTAGGGACGTCTGCCGTAGTAAGGATGTGGTGTGGTGTAGTAAGGTTGTGCTTCAGACATTGTTGTTTCGGTCCACTCAAAGCGGGGATCTCTCCAGTCCTTTGTAGCAGCTTCTTGCTCTTGCAGTCGCCATAAATCTGATTGCAGTATCTGGGCTTTTTCACTAAGATGCTGATTTACATCCTCGGCGTCCTTCAACTTAGCAGAAAGAAGAAAAGTATCTGAAATGTTAAAAAATAATTTTGATTAATTTTGGTTACCTTTGACAGACGTAAAATACATTCCAGTGTTATTTCTTTCACATGAGGGTAGATCTGAATATCCTTGTGTAAAAATAAACTTATAACTATGATGTCAGGTCTTAATAGAAGGTGTCTTTGTTGGCAACAGCAATGATCTCTGGAGCTAGTTGCCATCTCTCCTGCAACTCCACACTGACAAGGATGGATCTATCAATCATCCAATTCAGTTTAACAGATCCACTCTCCAGTCAATGCTGCACTTAACCTTTTGGTTACTCTACTGCCTTGTTTTTAATCAATGCAGAACGATCAGCATCTGTAGCACCAAATGTGAACGTGAGACTAGAATCGCTTAGCGAATTAAAAGGACAATATTGATATTTTGAAGAGAGGTTTTGTTAAGTATCACTAATAGCTATGGTACATTGTTCATGGCCTTCAACAGGTGACAGACAGGAAAGTGGGCTATGAGAGAGGCATGCTACAAAGGTCAACAGGCCAGGACTCAAACCCGTGACGGCCGTGCTGAGAACAAAACCGACTCCGGTCTTGGTTCATGGTTTGTACGCTCCACCCCTGTGCCACTGTTGCTTCCGAGGGACATTTGTTTTACACAGTAATAGAAACCCAAGTCAAAAATCCATTATTCAATCATAGACGGTTAATTTGTATTATGTTGTAGCCTATATCAATAAACATAATCTCTTTCAATAGATTTAATGTAATAAACTCAGCTGTTTGCGCTCTTCCCAAACATCTGGTGAAGTCTACCAATGGCACAACCCTGATCTCTGTGCTCTCCAGCTCTACTGTGCATCATGGCTGCAATCAGCTGGTCTTCACCCAAATTCCAGGAAGGCCAAAGAGGTTCTGGTGACATTCTCCAGCAGGCACCATGGTTGGCAGAAGCTGCCACCTTCCAAGGGAAACTTGTGATGATTGTAGGGGGAATAGAGGTACGTGGGCGCTGGTTCCCTTCTAATGCAGAGGAGATTCTCCAGAAATGCAGCCAGAGGGGATATCTTTTTAATGCTGGGGTATGTAACTTGTGTATTTGTTAAATCTGTCACTGTGTTGTAACAATATGACAGATAATCTGTGACAAAAATCAAGGTCCTCTGCCTACTCCTCATACTAACTACAGAAATACATGGCTCAGACAGAAACGACCAATCAGAGTCAGGAGGCCACCAATGACAGGGAATAAACGGTTTTCTCTGCCATTAGCACATTGAGCAGCGCATACACAAGGGTGATTGACGCCACCAAGACCATCCTCTTGCCTCTGATTGGTTGATTTTGACTGGGAGTGGTGCACTTCTTCAGATGGCAACAGGAGCACTGGGAGGAAGTGAAGGAGCTTGATCTTTTCACAAATGATCTGTCTCATGCTATTCTGTCAGGACAGGAAAGGGTGACAGTTTTATCAAATGTATATAAAAAATAATTTTCATAAAAGTTACACACCCCAGTTTTAATTAAACTGAGATTCTTTGGAGCCAATAAATCCATTACGATCAACTCAGTCAATCTTAGTTTCCATTAACGAAAATACTTAACACCATTGGACCAAATGGCATCAGCTTCTCTTCTGATTGAGAAGAAGAGAAGCTGATTCCAATCCATTATCAATCCATCATTTCTCCTGATCCAATCATATCCATACATCGTATCATGCAGTTCTACTCATTCATTAGATCTGACAATGATTTCAACACTTCAGCCAATGAAGTTCATAGCAATATACCGTACATTGAGCTGAACTTGAAAAGGCTTCAGAAAACATAAGAACTTCATCTAATTTAATCTAATCTAAGAGCTGGAGTTGGGTGTTTCGAGGGGAAGGTCTTGGTTTTGTCTCCGTGTTGGACCAATGGTTTCAGATGATCCCAGGAAAACACATTCTCATCGTTCAATGTTATTTTGAAACTTGAATCTTTATTGATGTGTATAAGGACGGCATAATTTATACTCACAGTAGATGCGCAGACCAGTGATTATTACCAGTATCACCCAGCAGATCGCTACCGTGGACAGACACCGTTTGCTGGATGGAGTCCTGCCATCTAAGTGGAAGAATAATGCCAAATACTGAATAATGATTACAAAACTATTTCCTTGTGTACTTTTTCTTTTATGCTACAGTCTTATTACAGGTTGAAATACATTAATCATGTCTTTCCTCAAAGTTCTACACACAAATACCTCATGCTGGTCTGACCAATGACCAATGATGGAGGCTGCTGAGCTCCCTGGACCTCAGAGCAGCAGAAATGTTTCTGGATCCTTCCCCAGATTTGTTCCTCAAGACTATCCTGTTTGAGGTCTACAGACAGTTCCTTCAAATTCATGCTTGATGTTTGACCTCTGACCTGTGAGATCTTATAGACAGTGTGCCTTTCTAAATAAAGTCCAGTCAGCTGAATTTACCACATCTAGACTCCACCATAACTGTAGAAACTCGACAATCAGTGGAAAAAGCTCAACTGTGAGTTTCATCAACAAAGTATTAAGCAAAGGCAGTGAATACTTATGTAAAACCTTCTTCATTTTTACTTTTAATAAATTTACAGTTCAATCTAAACCTTTATTCAACAATGACTTCATGGGGTATTTGTGTGCAGAATATTCAAGAAAGAAATTTATTCATTACAATTTGTAATATGTCTATAGTGATATAAAACCTGAAAAAAGTAAGTACTGTGACATGACAATTTGACTGTATATTTTTAAAGTCCTGTTAACAACAATAGTGTGTATATATATACTTATATATATGCAACAGGTCGTTATGTGAAACAGTCTGTTAAATAAAGCTGCAAAACACTTTTATTACTGTGCTACAGCAGCTAAAACAACCTTTACTTTGGACCATCTGTTAATGTCATAAAAGTAAAACCCTTCATAGAATTATACATAAATCTTACCTGTGGACAGGTAAACCTTGGGTTTATGAGTCCCAGTCAGCTCCATGGATTCTGCCTTCATGTTGAACAAAGATCAGTGTCTTTGCAGACAGAGAGAAGTTTTTCATGAGAACAATCTGCTTTGTGGTCTTTCAAGCCTTCCTGTTCTGCTTTAAGAGGCCGGCGCTGAGTTTTTAACCACAGCCTGTCGGTTAAAATCCTGCTGCTGTCATAGTTTGTCCTTTAGGTTGAAACTCAGCAACCTGCTGCAACAAACAAAAACCCCTGATATGAAATAGTTATGGATGAATAAGTCTGGAAATAAGTTCATTTTCATTTCCCATTTCACATGTTTGATCCAGTATGAGTCTCATTTATGAAACATGTTTCAAATCAACCAAAATATCACATTATTAAACATCCCAGTACACAGCTCTCTCTCTTTTTGGGTTATTAGTTAAGATGAAGACATTTGGTGTTGACCAGGACTGGAACTAAGATGTGCTGCAGCTCTACGGCCCAACAGGAGGTTCTGGGTGCAGCAGATGGTCCAACTTCAGTCAGAACCACCAACACAGAACATAGAGAAACATGAACCATTTAATTTCCCTTTGGGATCAATAAAGTGTTATTTTTATGAATCCAGGAGATGGAAAACATTCTCCTCCTGCAGGAGCGTCAACGTTTAGATGGTTCTGCTGGTGTAATTTAATACTTCATTTCACAAAACCTGCAGGTTACATTTTAGAATATTTTCACTCATTCAGGTATTTTTCCTCTAATAATTCCTTTATTGCTCCACACAGAGGAAAGAGGCAGGAAATTAAGTAGCAAATAGACAGAATAAATAACAGAATAATGAAATACTACAGTCAACATTAAGATGGTGCAGTTATTAAAGTGGTGTACTCTGGTCCAAAGGAACCTGCAACTGGGCAGGTTAATATAAAAATTAAAAAAATGTGCAACTTACTAATTATTTCCATTGAAATTACTAGAAGTTTACTGGAAAGTAACCAGTAAATGCCTGGAAAGTTACATTACCAGAACTCGGTATGTTCCAGAAATGCTATGGAAAGCAACTGGTTAATCCTGTAGTACTGAGTTTCAGGTTCTGAAAAGTGCGGCTGTGTTGTGTGTTGGCACCAGGGTTCTTCAGCAGTGTTGGCATGAGGAGGAATCGGGTCACAGATCCAGGATGATATTCAGGAGTAATTTGGTCATTTTGCCATTAGATGTTATAGTTTGATTTTGCTTTGAGACTTTTTGAACTTTTTCTTGTTTTAATCTTTTTCCTTCATTTTAGACGTTCAGTTTTCTGCCTCTTAGTTTATGTGAAATTAGGTTTCAAGTTTGGATTCTTTTCCTCCTTTCGGTTCCTCTTCTGCGTTGACTCATTTCTTTTCTGCCCTGGTTCACCGGGGGTTTTTTGCTAAAGATCAGCTGTTTTAATACGTGATGTGGGTCGAGTCCTGCATCACTTTGTGGTTTTAAGTCTCCTTCCTGTTCTCACATTCTTCCAATTTGTCTGATTGTTCTGCTTATTAAGCATCTTCTGTTCAGTTTTTGTAGAAATAAAAATTCACAATTGTTTTCCTCCATAAACTGCAAAACACAAAATCTTACCAAGTATTTTTGGTTTACTGTTTGGTGTAAATATCTTTGTACACTTGAAACAAGTCAAAACACACTGGCATTCACACATCCCAGCAGAATATGTTCTTCTAATTATTCAATGTATTGCATTGAGTCATTCATTTCTACTAAATATACACTAAATACACACAGGGATTTATTTCATGTTTATTTCTCTTAATTTGAGCTGTCAGATTCCTGAAATTCAGATTCTCAAACATTAAATAACACTAAGTTTTATAAGTTGCTTTATGAATCAAAAAAAAGTTTTATTATGGGACTTTTTCACACTAAATCCTAAAACTAAAGGTACAGAGAGAAGCATTAATCAGTAATAGAGCTGTATAAATAAACTACATAAAAAACATAAATGAAGTAATAACATGAAATAATGAAAATTTAAAATGATCAGATGATAACATAGTTGAATTTAAAATGCTATAGTTACATGGCAGGGAGTAATATTGATTATTAAAAGAGGTTTTGTTGTTGTTGTATTTACCCAGAATTCTTCCAAAAGCAGGAAGCATAGTCCACTTCCTGTTTTTGGAGCGGTCTCTGGTCCGCTCGGTGTTCACATTCTAACCGCACCTCGGTCTGGATTAACCAAACTCACATGTTTTAGGTCTGCATCCGTTTGATTCACCTCTCCAGTTGAACCGGACTTTCTAGGCAAACGGACTGGAGTTGAATTAAAGCGGACTGAACAGAGCCGGTGGGAACGCAGCCTTGGACTTGGACACTTGGACCTGGAAGCAGACTGCAGACTTGGTGGAGAGGAAAAATCTCAAAGAAACACTGGAGGAGATCATTGTTGTTCAGTTCCAACCGTTGTGATTAAACGGACCATCACTGAACTGCTGTGGTTAAAAACATTGAGAAGGTGGATCTTTCTGCTTCAGCCACTTATTTGAAACATTCTTCATAAAATCTCCTGCGCTGGTACATTTCATCTGGACAGAACCTTCCTCTGACAGATCCACCAGTTCTCATCTCCACAGCTCACAGATTTCCACTGGTCTCCCTGGCAGAAACGGCACAGTTCAAGTCCTCAGCCGGTGACTGAACCCGGTGGCTGAACGCGGAGAACCAAGTTAGATCATGACTGAGAGGCAGTTCAGAGCTCAGGCTCATGTCTCACCTGTGTGTTGGAGAACTCCCATCGACCCATTTCCATCCTCCGACTTCAGCTCTGAGACCAATCCAGTATCCACTGGTTCCAAAACCAGCTAATGTGATTCTGTAGATGAAGTCCTGAAGACATGAAACAAACATGACTAAAACATTTAGCATTCATTCCAGTCTGATGGCCTCTGAAATTTAATCAGAATAATGCTAAACGTCTTCATCTGCGCTTCCTGTTGGTCCGTTCTGTCCAGGATGTTAGCAGGAAGCCTTCTCCACATGGTTAGGAAGATTTTCCACACAATGTCTTTACAAACTAAAAGTCAAGTTAATCTTTTCTGTCGTTTCATCTATTGTTGTTCAAACCAAACTAGAATCTGTCCATGGTCCTCCTCACCTGCTCCTCTGGACTCTCTATGATGCCCAGCTCTGCATCGTCTGCAGCTTCCTGCCAGGTTTTCTGGTCCGAATCGTTGTGGCTGCTGATCATGTAGCAACTGGACTGGAAGTGGAGCCAGCCCTGCAGGCAATGTGCCTTCCTGAAAATGAAGAAATTAACCAATTAGCCTGATTTATCACCACACAACAGAAGAAAGTCCTGGATGAAGATGAAGACATGCTACTGTACTTTTTCTGCTATGATGTGGCGTTTCGGTTGTTGTGTTCAGGCTCTGGATTTCTCCAATCAGGCTGCAGTTTGCTGTCCGAAGCTGCTGGTTTTCAGCATCTAGATTCTGATTTTCTGTCCGAAGCTGCTGGTTTTCAGCATCTAGATTCTGATTTTCTGTCCTAAGCTGCTGGTTTTCAGCATCTAGATTCTGATTTTCTGTCCGAAGCTGCTGGTCTGCAGTCAGCTGCTGG
>NW_015114592.1:93979-121743 GCF_001443285.1 Poecilia latipinna
GGTTTTCAGCATCTAGATTCTGATTTTCTGAATTAAGCTGCTGGTTTTCAGCATCTAGATTGTGATTTTCTGTCCTAAACTGCTGGTTTTCAGCATCTAGATTGTGATTTTCTGTCCTAAGCTGCTGGTTTTCAGCATCTAGATTCTGATTTTCTGTCCTAAGCTGCTGGTTTTCAGCATCTAGATTCTGATTTTCAGTCCTAAGCTGCTGGTTTTCAGCATCTAGATTCTGATTTTCTGAATTAAGCTGCTGGTTTTCAGCATCTAGATTCTGATTTTCTGTCCGAAGCTGCTGGTTTTCAGCATCTAGATTCTGATTTTCTGTCCGAAGCAGCTGGTTTTCAGCATCTAGATTGTGATTTTCTTTCCTAAGCTGCTGGTCTGCAGTCAGCTGCTGGAGATCTGCCTGAAGTTGTTGATATTTAGCGGTTAGCATCTGGTTGCTCTGCCATAAGACCTCATTGTTTTCTTCTGAATATTTCAGCTTATCAGACGTATCTGGAATATAAAAATAGAACAACAACGAACCTTAAAGGATAACAAAATGTTTTGAAACATTTACATCTAACCCAGCAGCAGGGGGTTATTTACATGTTCACTTCATTTTCTTAATATCTCCCTACAGGAAATTAAATCTGATAACTATAAAGCTCACTAACGAGGCTGTCCACTGTTAGCATTACAAGCTAATAGCTACTGATGAGCTAACAGCAGAGCTAATCTTTTAACAGTTTTAATAACTTTGAAAACATTAAATGTCTGTCGCTTCTCCTGAATTTTTCCAGCTAAATTCTAAAATGTGAAAGTTAGCACTTAGCATTAGCTTCCATTAAATATTATGTTGATAACACATTAGCAAGGCTTGTTAACTTTTTAGGGTTGGTGCAACTAACTTTTTAATTAGCAGTACATAATTAAAAACTTATCCACTGTTATACTAGTTTTGTTAGTAATGAATTTCTTTGCACTTTAAATAATTTGCTGTGGTGTTAACTGATTTAATGGGAACCAATTAACAGAATATCAAATGAACAGTTAAACAGTTTGTGTTGTTTGAGCTCGGCAGCCATTTTGAAATTTTAAGGTAGGAATTAAAAAGTCTAAAAGTTTAAACTATGGATAGTGTCAGTTTCTGGTTTTATGTTTTTTCCAGACTTAAAACGTAACATGATGCTTCAACCTGCAGCAACAAATGGCCAAATAACTGCAACCACTAAGTTATAAACTTGGTGAAAATGATCCTCCAGCAAAGTTTTTGTTTTAATTTATTTAAAATTTTAAAATGCAGAAAATAACGTGGCTCCTGTTTAAATTTGAAGCACCGTTTTAAAAACAGAAACTCTAGAAGTTCTCAGTGAGAAGCAATAAATAATAACTTTCTTTTAATGTGAATAAATAGGATGGAGGTGATCTGTGTTGTTACTCAGTGGATGTGCAGAGCCACGATTATCATCAGGATCACCCAACAGGCAGCGACTGGTGGCGCAGACCAAACCACGGCTGGAATCTTCATCTCTAAATAAAAACAGACGTTTCATTTAATTTAAAACGTAGGAAAATATTCTAAACCCAAAATAGTTTTGCAGACTTTCTTCTCTCTCTCTGGGTTTTAGTTTGAAGAAAATGTGAACATTATTATTAACGGACTGATTCAGAATCGTTACCCGTTTTCTTTTCTTCAGGCGGAGATGATGGCCAGTTTTCTCCCAAACACCATTTCTGCATTCGCCTTTTCATCTTCCTGTTCTTCTATTTCATCTGACACAAAATTATTACAAAGAACATTAATTAATAAAAAAAAACCCTGGATTTTATAGAAACACATAGTGAAGTTTATCTTTTTGTTACAGTGCTAACTAAAGCCTAAATTAAAACAACTGGTTTGTCAGTCTGAGTCTCCTCCAGCCACACCTGCAGCTCAGAGATCATCACCAACAGGCTGAAGGTCGTTGGAAGGTCAGGATGGCAGACCTGGTGTCTACAGGTAGGATGCTACCTGTAAACACCAGGCCTGTCATCTTCAGCTCCGTGGTTCTGGTCCTCATGTTGCTCAGCGATTCGGGTCCAACTTCTGCTGTGAGCGTGAAGAAGAGCAGAGAGACGTTTTATGTAAATGTTTTGTGCTTCAGGTTGTTTTTATCTTCCTCTTCTGCTTTTGTAAGTGGAGGTGGCAACTGCAAGCTTCGCTTCTCAGAAAGAGCTGCTAACACGTTTTACATGTGATCAGGATGCTTCGGCTGCCTTACACTTCACCACTGTGGACCACTTACAGATCATTCAAATAAAATCCCAAGATGATGACAGAATGCTTAAATGTTTGAGGCATATGAATACTTTTGCACTATTCTCAGCCGTTTGGGCCAAAGACCTGAAGAAACCTGATGACATTTCTGCATCTTTCCACTAACAGACGTCTTAACAAGTAAAGACCCCTCTTTTCATAATCACACATTTAGTACAGGTTCAGCAAATTTTGACTTTGTGTGATGTTTGAGGTCACAAAGTTCACGCATGTGTGAACTTACAAAGATCAACTTGTTTCCTCTCCAACGAAGATTCATATCATTCTAGTCTTCAGCTGTTTCTTGGAGAGGAAGTTACTTCTTTAGTCAGTTTATCAAGAAAGCATGTTAGAAACAACAGATGTTGACCAAAGCAGCCAGTAAACTTCCACTTCCAGCTGCTGTGGTTCTGAGTCAAACCAACCTGTTCCCCTCCTGGCATGTGGGGGCGCTGCACCAAGAACCACTGCAGGAAACTACAAAAAACCTCTGAAGAAGAAACTGAGTTCAATTTCCTCCTTCACCAAATGGAAACAGACATGGAGAGGTGTCAGATTTTAGCATTTGGAGGATTTTTCTGTTTGGTAAAAGTCAAAACCAGGAGCCATTCCTCCCTCTAGTGCGAGACTAGACTGTTTGTTTTGGTTGCATTTACCCAGAATGCCCTGCACTGTAGTCCATTTCCTGATTTCACTTCAACTGAACCCAAACCGAGGTTTGTAGGCAGACCAGAGTTTGTTTTTTACACATTCACACCTCGGCAAGCGAACCGGACTGTCTAGGCAAACGGACTGGAGTTGGTTTAAAGCTTTCTGAACTGACAGGGATGAACCTGGCAGGACTACGGCTCCTGAAGACTTGAGCTGGACTCTTACGCAGTGAGGAAATCTGCCAGTTATCCCCATGCCTGGTCCTTAGCGCCTCCTGTCCTTTGTTTTAGATGCCTCTCTGCTCCTGCACAGCGTGGCATCGACCGTGCAGCTGCCTATGATGACCCGTTCAGAAAGGTCAGGCGTGTGGAATCAGACCAACTTAAAACAGGAGGAGAGGCTTCAGGACTTCTCCACTAAGCCAGGAGGCCTCATCTGTGAACCGCTGATGTGTTCAGTCTTTACAATCATCTGTCATATTTTGACTTTTACAGAAGCTTAAAGGGAAACTGGTATGTAGATAAAAGGTGAAAGTCGTTGAAACCAGTTAAATCCAGTCAGATGTTTTCTCTTTACTTCTGATTTGTGTGAAGGTTCTGTGCGTGACACAGCGGCTCGTTTTGCTTGTTCCACTTCAGGAGCTTCGCTTCATAATGAACCAACGTCCCTGAACTGTCAGTCAGCGTCACCCCACCCACACTGAGGTCCAATCAGGCTGAATAAGTGAAAGCACCTGTGTGCAGGGACCATGAGAGCACTCCAACCAGATTCATGTAGAGACAACTGAACACATGCATGCGTATGGCGCGGAAAGGCAACTGGAGCTGGTGAGAAGGGTTTCAACGTGCCGCCGGCTGGGTGTGGTGCCTCAACAGAGTTCATGAATTAACTGAACTCTTGAACTGTACTCTGGAATGTGGCAGGCAGAAAGTCAGCCAGACAAACGAAACAGGAACATTCATGCTCCCCTCGCCGTCTCAACTCTCCTCTCACACACATCTGCTCTGGCTGCTATTTTAAAGAGATCCTCCATGTCAGCGGTAAACTGAACTGAGCCCTTTCACATCAGAAACGGGACGAAAAGGTCAAAGTTCAGCATTTTCACTCTAATATATTGTCACAACTGCAAGATCCCAACCAGCTGCACTTCCTGGTTGTCTGTAAATAACATTTCTCATCAGTCCACAGACGGTAAAATACTGAAACACAAAGATCCGTCAACTTCAGGTTCTTCACTGAAATTTAATCAACGTTTACAGCGAACGCTTTCACTGAATTACAGATTATTTAAAACTTGTTTGTAGAACTAGTAGATGTCTTTAGCTGAATTTACAATTTACTGAAACTTGAACTTTACTTCCAGAAGACATCATAATCTACAGGTAATAGATCATGAAACCTACAGGTTACTTACCAGAACTTTACAAATGACATGAAATTTACAGATTATTTTCCCAGAATTCCCAGTTTAGTGGAACTTGTATGTTTCCATAATTTCCAGGTGACATGAGCACAGTATTTAAGTTACTGTCCTGAAGCGTTTCAGTTTGCCTCCGTACATTTTCTGAACTTACAGATTACTTTCCAGAAGTTTACGAGTTACATTCCAGGTACGTTTTTTCATGTCGACTGAGTTTAAATAACTGAGCATTTCTTTGTCTTAACGTCAGGTCACATCTCCTCAGTCTACAGTCGCATTTCCGGAACTTAAAGGTTACTTACCAGAACTTTACACCTGATGTTCCTGTATGAGTGACATTCCAGATTAATGTTACTAATTACTTCACTGGAACCTCTGTGTTATTTCTCCATAACTCACAACTTGCAAATTACTGTCCTGAAACTGTCAGGCTCGTTTCCAGATGTTTCCAGAACTTACCAGGACTTTGTAAATTACAGATGCATCTCTTTATACTTTTGATACTTCTGAAATTTCCAGGTTGCTTTCTTTGAAGAATTTACAGTTTTCTTTACCAGAACTTGGACATTACTTTCTGAAACTTTCAGGTTCTGCATAAGTTTTACTTACTTTTCCAGAATATATCTGTTTCCTTCCAGATCTTAAGTTTTACATTCCTGGAGTTTAAATATGTTATCAGAACTAATAAACTGCATTTTGGGAACTTTTAGAAACTATTGGTTATTTCTGAGGAATACTTTCACAGAACTTTATAAGTACATTTCGAAGACTTGAAAGTTCGTTTTGGTTTCCAGATTAACATTCTGTTCTTAATTTAGCATGTACTTCATGAAAAACACTATTAATTTTATTTTATGACAGTAAATTCAGAGAAAGAAGCTGACTTATAATTTCATATTTAATATTGGCAGATCAGAAACACGCTGACCAGTTTGTGTTTTGAGCTTAAGCAGAAGAAAACTAAACATTTAAAGTGACGGAGATAATAAGGTGTTTTTCTTATTTATTTTTTTACCAGCAATAAAAAGATGGATGCTATGCTTTGCTAACTGCGTGGATTGAGACTATACAGGACATTCCAGAGAGCCATAAAAACATTCCAGGAAGAGTTGGGATGCACCTTTCCTCCTCCACACCGTCTGACATCTTCACATTTCTCTCATCGCCTCCTCTCCCTCTTCCCACCTGGAAGGCTCTGCAGATCCGTCTTCTGCTCATGAAATTAGCCCGACTCTCTTCACCAGCATGCAGTCATTTCTAATCCTCTGCTGTAGATTAAGTGCAGCTTTTGTTTGGATTGTGGCTGAACCCTCCTGTTAACGGTTCCCAAAGCTTGTAGATGTAGAAGGAGGAATGCACATAAATATTATCTGATTTTTACTATTTACTGTGAATGCATTGATTAAGAACAGTAGCAACAACACCTGCATGTTGAGGTTTGGGTGATTTTCCCGGTGAGCAGCGGTTCCTCATTCCTCAGACACCTGCAGCTAGCTGTCGGGGCTAAACCACAACGCGATTAAACGGCTAACGCTCGGCTTGGTTTGTGCGGAGAAACTCGTTGAACGCAGGAGAACATTGACCGCAGGCAGGTCAAAGGTCACGGTCTGGTGAAGGATTTGAACTTGAAGTCTGTCCAGCTGAACTCTGAGCTGAACTCTAAACTCGTTTCCCTGAATCTGACCCTGTTTCTTCCTGTCCTGAGGAATCCTGCTCCAGGCTGACGGCTGGAATGTTGACATAACAGATGTCGTCTGACAAAGCCAGTAATTATGAGCTGTACGGCTGTGTGTCCGTACCCGCTCTTCCTCCTCCTCCTCTGCCTCCTCAGGCTGGTTTAGCAGCGCTGTTTCCTCGTGCTTGTGGAGCAGCAGTCACTTCTACATTTCAAGGCCTTTCATTTAAAATCGCAGCTTTCCTAGAAACTGAAAACAAAACGCTAAACGTTTGATCTTCATAAAAATGGAGGCAGAAAAAGTTTAGGTGAATTTTGCATTAAATTATCCAACAGTCAGTCTACGATGATGTAAAGTTTACAGTACTTACCTTTATTCTCTTATTGTTTGATTTTAAGCCGTATTTTGAGTTTATCATAGAATTTCGTTTAGGTGAAGTTGATGGTTTTACATGTCCTAATTGTTCAATGCTGAGTAATGCCTCAAGAAGATCCAACGCATGCTTTTACTTTGAAGGTCGATAACACATTTTCACATTTACTGTGCTTGGTTTTATTTTTGTGTGTTTTTAAGCTGCAGTCCCACTGTGGTCCGTTCCAATCCAGGGAAGTTTGGTTCGTTTAATAAAGTGTGAATTTGTAATCAAATCCTGATGTGGAACAAAAACAGTAAATTGGTCTGGGTTCGGTTGAAGTGAACTTTGGTTCAGTTTGAATGCATATGTGAACGCCAAGCGGACCAGAGACCACTCTAAAGGCAGGAAGCTGACTACAGCGCAGGGCATTCTGGGTAAATTCAACCAAAACGTTCTCTCTCTGTTCATAAGGATGACCTACAGGATGAAAACAGTTGTTCTGAAAACATTTCTTGTTTCTCCAGGATGAGCTATTTTTATTTGCCGGTAAAGTGGAGGCGGGGGACGTTTATAGCAGCGCGAGGCTGGACGGCCTCCTGGTGGCACTCCACAGCTGCCAGGGTTTATTTCAGTCCACTTAAAGTCTCACAATAGAAGCTGGCAACTTCCTGAAAGTGACTCAGCACATAAATGTCAGTGTGAACTTCCAAGGAACCACCAAGATTGCAGCGTTGTGGCTTCTCCTGGGAAGGCAGCGGCGATTAAAATAAACTGAAGGAAAACACACAATGGAGGTAAAATATCTGTGTGGCCCCGGGGAGCTGATGTTGGCCCCGGATCGCTCTATCCCCGGCACCATCTGACCCCGTTTCCCCCCTCATTTGGAAAATGGGTGTCGCTTATCGTAGCAGAACTGCCTTTGAACCAGAACGCAGAGACTCAGCGAATCCTGGGAGGACTTTTATAGCTCTGAGTGGCAGGAAAACCAGATCTGATTGGACGGATTAAAGCAGGTTTGATCTGAGGTCATTGAGGAATCTTTAGGAAAGAAACCAGAGAAACTCAACCAGAGAAACTCAACCAGAGAAACGCACCACAGGAGCTGCTGGGCATCTTCTCCATCACCATTAGTCATGTAGTCATTAGTAATGGAAAATGTTACAGAAGTTTTTCAGTTGTTTCATAATTAAATTGATGTAATTTACAAAACTCTTTTTTTTTGTATCACACCAGTTTAACCAGCAGCAACACGTTCATTCATATCCACTGGTTTCCTTGGACCAGAACTCACAGCATCACAACATCCGTTAAAAGTCGTGTTAATCCATCCATCTTCTGTGAAATCAGAAACTCCAGTTTCCAGAAATGGAAAAATGTACGTCCAAGTTGAAAGTTTAAACCTGAGTAACATAATGACCTGAGCTGCAAAAACCAACATCCTGGAATATTAAACTCAAAGAAACGACTAGTACGCCGAGTCAGGTATTTATACATTTACTCAGTTACTTTTACTTCAGTAATATTTTTAAAATTGTACTTTTAGTACTTTGTACTTGATTAATTTCATTATGAAGTACTTTGACTCTTAGTTGAGTAAAATTTCTATATTTTTTACCCACTGAATGAAAAACATTCAGTTGGTTTTAACCAAAAATTCACCAGACAAACACCTGCAGTTTCTGTTGAAGTTTTAAAAGTTTTTGATTGAAAAAACTGATTTGTAAATATTTTATTTTGCCTGATTTTAGTTTTTGTTAAAATTTCCTCTTAATTTTATATTTTATTCCATCTGATGATGTAAATTTAAAATATTAAATGATTGATAATTTGATCAGTTACTCAGTACTTTTTACCAAATACTTTTTTTGTATCATTTTCCGGTTCCTCCTCTGCTGATGCGTCTCATCTGTGTGTTTTTCAGGTCTGTTAATGTTTCCGGACAGGTTTCGTCCCTCTCTGGTTCCCATGCACCCGTCCTCAGCTGACCAGTCACTGACCTGAGCAGCCAGTGACACTGCAGTGAACTCTGGGTAAAAAACATCGCCAAGTTCACAGCGGCTGAGTGTTCATCAGATAAAGACCTTGGCAGAGCTACGGGGCCCCGCAGAGGACATAAATAGGCCAGACTGTGTGTGTCCCATTAATTTTCTGCCACATAGCTTCAGACTATTCTCTGCTGGTCAATTAGGGCGGTCAGGTGGAGGCTGGAAACGCTCGGTGATCTTAACGAGACCCTCGGTCTTTAACCGGAGGAAACCCTCCACCTCCTCAGACCTCACTGTCAGGTAAACACAACACAGATTAATGTATTTCATTATAAAGTGAGGAAAATAAGAAGATTTCAAAATAAAAGACATCGCCAACCACGAGGAAATGATACTTTGGTCAGTTTTGTGTTAACATCTGTGTTAAAACATAGTATGCAACTTTTCTCTCTTTCCTGGGTGGTTATAATGTTTTGGCTGATGACTAAACGTCTGGATTTATTTTCTGTTTTAAATAAATCCAGATCTTTGTTTTCCTTCAGGAAAGAGAACAACAGACATTTTTACGTCATTTTTAAAGTGAAAGAAACGTCTTTGAGTCTTTGAGACTCCAGTTTGTTAAACAGTAAAAATGTTCAAAGTTAAGTTGCAACATGAAGCTATCATGAAGCTGCAGCTGAAATGAACAGTGTGTGAGCCTTTAACATCCCATAATAATCCACCAGTTTCACTGGCTGATAATCAACATCATCCTGTGACAGTAAAACATTCAGCAGCTGCAGTCTGTAACTCATCTTCCTTTAATTAAACCAGATAAACATGGTTACTAAGACTTCAGTCCAAGTCAAGTTTAAAGTCGAATCTGAAAACTTGTTTTCCACTTAGAGCAAAAATCTCAACTTGAGTTTTTGTTCCCTGGTTCAGTTTTACCTAAATGAAAAATGCTTCCTCACTCCACATTTATTTTCAATGCTAGCAGGCTAACCAGGCAGCTTTATGAAATATTACTTTGTAAATGTATTTATTCTTTAAAATATTGTGAGAAACCAGTTGGCTCCATATGTATTTTTATTTGATGAAAATATGTTTTCTAGAACACTATAAAAATATTAGGTACATTATTTTAGGACTGTGTGATCTATTTTCTCACAATGTTTCATATGTTTATCCAGAAAATGTTTTTTTTTCCATTATTGCTGATCAGCATTTTAGATCCCAACGTTTTAATAAAAATTAACAAACTACTCATGACTTTGTGAGTCGTCCATTTCCAATCGTTGACATGATTAGTTAAGCGTAGATTTTTAAAATATTTGGCCAGAAAATGTTCATCTGTGAAAGAGTTTTATTTTCTGTTTACTTCAGGACTCTCACCATCTGTTTGCTTGACGTCTATTGAAAGAATATTCACTTCTAATGAAACAAATGTAATGATAATATTTCCTCATATTTAAAATTAATTTATTTTCATCTTGTAAAGTTTCTGACCCGTTGTGGTAAAGTTGAGGTTTTGGCAGAAAATGAGAAAGTTTAACTGCTTCATCATTTCCTCACATCATGTTGAAGGTTCCTGCTCTTCAGTCCAGCTGCTGCTTTGTTTCTTCTTCCCAAAGATTCATTTTCTTCCACATTTAGTCTGTTTTGCTCTCGCTGAATGAACTGATTCTGGGGAACCGAACTCATCTTGTGGATTTACGTGTCAGTTTCAGCCTGTGGGAAAAAATAAACTGGTTTCTTCTCAATAAGAGTTTACAATAACTTCAATAACTTGGCACCTTAAGACCATAATTACTGCATAATTGCGACTTAATTAGTTTTGTGGAACAGCTAATATCCAGCCTGGCTCTCTCAGATCTGGCTACTGCTGAGCAGGAACTGGAGCAGCGCCTGGGTGTGAGTAAAATCAGCCCCTCAGGTGACGGGAAGGGAGTTTCCAGAAGTTTTCAACTCCTGACAGGCACTTCCGAGGTGGCAACAGTCGGCGTTATGAAACCAGTTTAACTCCATCAAATTAGTACAAATAGCTGCTGGGAACTCCTTGTTCCAGTGAGAATATTTAGAAACAGCTGCTCAGGAGATCAGCAGGCCCAGTTAATCTGAGCTGCCAGTAATAAGTTTTAGACGAGGAAATGAATGTTTAATGTCTGAGGCAGTGAACACGGAGCGTTTCTACATCATCACAGTAAATAAGGTCATTAAGAGACGCCACTGGCTTTTAGCTCTGTGTTTTCTGTGAGCAGCTTAATGAGAGGTTAGTATTTAGCTAAAGGCCTTGAGAGATTCCTCCCATGTCTTGGTTTTGGTTGAATTTACCCAGAATGCCCTGCGTTTGGAGCGTTATCCGGTCCACTTGGTGTTCACATATGCATTCTAACCACACCAGAATTCACTTCAACCAAACTGAGACTGAGGTTTGTAACACAGTTTGATGTTTTGGTCGCTCACACATCCACCTCTCCCCAAGCGAACCGGACATTCTAGGCAAACGGACTGGATTAAAACGGACTAAACAGTTTTGGTGTGAATGCGTCCTTAAAGGAGACGCCAAGTCAATCAGAGTCATCTCTGCAGAGGCCTGGCAACAAGACTGATTCAGGTTTGATGAACAAGAGTTGCAACTATAAGTAACATGATAGACACAAACTGGACCTGACCGGGCCTGGTCTGGTCCAGTTGAGATTTGCTAACAAGAATAAAAACTCCCAGAACTTTGTTTGGTATCTTGTAATTTAAATCGACTGTACAGCAGCTACATCTGATACTCTCAGTGAACAACAGGGACACAGTATATACAGACTCCTTAGAGTGGAGAAAGTGCTATCTTCTTCCATAAATCTAACATTTCACAGCGCCGCTAGCATAGCAGGCTAACGGTTCTCCAACGATAACATCAGAACCAACAGACTGTAAATACAAAGATCCTAAAGGAGAAAACAGGTTTACGTTACAGGTTAGAGTCTCTACAGCAGATGAGGCCCATCTGCGTTTAAATACAGCTTATTCAGAACACTACTTCATTTAAAGCACACACAGAAACAGATCTATGAAACATTCATGTAAAAAAGAGGAGGACATTTTGAATGTACACGTTTTCTGAACTTGAGTTTCGTTCCCGACTCCGGCAGCAGCTTCCAGAGCTGAAGCGTCTCCTGAATCCAGAGAAAGTCTCTAGAAACTGTCCAGTTTTTCTGAACCGTTCAGGCTCTGGTGAGAACTGACTCCTGATCCTCCTGATCAACACCGTGCTCAAAGTACAGATGAAGCAGAAGAAGAAAACTCACCCAAAACCAGAACTGAGCTAAACTCTGAGGTTAAATACTCTGAAGGTTCAGATGAACTGGTTCACAATGATGTAGAAGTTAGAGGAGCAGCAGATCTTTTGCTCTGATGGCTTGTTTTGATATGAAATAACTTAAATCTCATTTACAGACAGTAAGAGGGAACAAGACGTAGAGATCTGTTCGTTTCTGTACAGCTCTGAACAGAAACTTTAGCTTATGTGCTTTCAGTCCAACGAAGCGTCTGCAGGATAAAGGCGACATAAATAAATTAAGATGCATTTGGAGATGATGCTGAAGTGCTGCAGATGGCCTGGCTGGTGAGGTTTGATCCTTTGCTCAGAGTTTGTAGTCTCAGTTCTGTTGGTCTACAGCGGGTTGCTGTAGGAGAATCGTACGTGCAACCCGTTCACCGGGTGCACGATCGGTACCGTTTGCATTTTGGGGAACTCCTCTGAAGCAAGGGTCCATGTGCACGTCCCGATCAGCTCCACGGCCAGAGTCTTCAGGATGATGTGCGCCAGCTCCTTCCCGACGCAGCTGCGCACGCCGCCGCCGAACGGAACGTAGCTGAACCGAGACGAGCGCCACTCGTCCCGCTCCGGGCCGAACCGCTCCGGATCGAACTGCTCCGGACTCTGGAAGACCGCCGCCGTCTCATGGGTGTCCCGGATGCTGTACATCACACTCCAGCCTTTAGGGATCTGGTAACCCTGTGGTGGAAACGGAACCAGCCGTTAAAACCAAGGAGAGGGAAACGGAGGCGAAACGTCTTCAGTCCGTGTTCTGGGAGGTTTGGACCTTTTGGGTCAAACTGAGGTGTGAAAGATAAACTTCTTCATTTATCAGGAAAGTCAGGGCTGATCTTTAAGGGCTTGTGCAGATCTGAGGATGGAATGTGGATTTTAAACCAACAGATTTGATCTCATTATTGATGAAGGAAAATTAATTGTTTAATGAATCGTTTGTTCGTAGTTTGATTTGCTACATTTATTCACCATTATACACTTTTCACCAGTTCATGATCTGTTAAATCAACCTGTTAAGGGACTGCAGGGGGAAGTTAGCATGTTTGTTGCTATAGGAACCACATCTCTACTTTTAAAAGGTTAATTAAATGTCACACATTAATGTAAACTCAGCAATTTAAAAAAAACAACAACCTTGTTTTTTGATCAAAAGTTTTGTTGTTAGGATGACGTGATTTTTTTGGCCGTATCAAAATTGGTTTATTTCCTGAAACGGTGACGGAAAAACTTTTTTAGTCAGGAGTCACATGATCAACAACCAGATGTTACCACTGGCAGAAACCACGAAGAAGAAGACAGGAAGTAGTTTATGATGCAGCATGTTAATGACTCACCATGCAAACAAACTTGTTCACATGATATTTTAATTGTTTTGTATTTAATGGAAGCGCCGTGTTTGTGAAACTGTTTTTTACATTAATGGAATCCTGACAGTTTTTCACACGTTTGTAAAGGAAACGCAGCCAGAGAGAGAAAACCAGAGGTTTAGTGAAATAATGTGAACCAGTCAGAACTTCTGGTGACCCAGAGGTAAATCTGACTGAGTCTGAAGTTCTTTATGGTGAAGATTCAACCATCTATTCCAGTTTGGAGATAAATTACGAGAATTTGACTTAAAAGTAGAAAACAAAATTTTTTTTATGTGAAATGTGATAAGAAGTGGATTATTCTCAGTCTGTCACACAGGGCTGCATTCAAATAACAATAATAATATGCTTTGCTGCTTCCATTGAAGGTTTAGTTTCATTTGGTTTCTATAATTATCTCACACTGAACAACAGAATGAACCTTTATTATCCTCTCTAACCAGAGCCGCGCCTTCAGATCGGAGATTTCTCAGTAAAGTTCAGCAGCTCAGCCTCTTGTTACTGCAGGAAAAGGTGCAGAAATGACAATTATCCTTTTGGCAATGGGGGCAGAAAATTGGGGGCATGTTGAGGTCAAGGAGAGGGGATGTAAGGACTGAGGAGGACTCTAGTCTGAACTCTAATCCTGCATGAAAAACTCAGCAGGTGGAGCAACAAAAGGCAAGATTCGGTCTGGAGCAAGGATTTCTATGAGGGCTCGCTTCAAGAGGATGAAAGGAAAATTAACTGATTGGTGGGAAAAATTAGACTAAGGCAGATTTATTCTTCACATCTGAATAAAATTGTAATGCAACCAAAATAAAAAAGCAGATTTATATGAGAGAAGTTAATTTCTTTTTTTTTAATCTAATTGTACAATTAAGTAGAAAAATTGGATCGCAAAACTTTAGCTACCCAAAATGTTTGCATTGGAAAACAATGGTGATTAAAAGACAACTGTGGAAAAATAAAAATTTAACTCATTTAAATGGGGAATTATTTTGTCTTTTCTTCATTTTCGTCTCTAACTGGAAGTGACTGCAGGTCAGAGGAGTCAGAGCTTCATGGATGTGGGTGAAATGAAGCCTTCCATTAGTGCAGAAGCTTCGGTTTCAAAACGAGTAACAATGATCCAGAAATCACCTCTGAGATCAGCTCTGCAGTAAACGGATCCGGTTCTGCAAAGACAGATTCTTGATGTTTGAGTCAGAGGGAAAAGGAAGGTTCAGGTTAGTTTTTGCCTTCCTCATGTCTTTGTTTTCCTCCTGAACCTTCCTGGTATCTTTTTAATGATCTCAGTCAGCAGCTCTCCTCACTTCCTGAAAGTCTTTCATCAAATCTTTGGACTTTGTCTGTTTTGAAGCTTAATGGACTTTAAACTGAGTGTTTTTCTTGTTAACTGTTGGTACTAAATGGTTCCTGAAAGAAGAATCTGGAGGTTTAGATGTGCTTTCAGCTCTGACTTACGTCTAGTTCGAAGGTCTTCAGGGCGGTCCGGTATCCGCCGGAGACCGGCGGCAGGAAGCGCAGCACCTCCTTCACCACACAGTCGATGTAGTGGAGCTGGCTGAGCTTCTCCAGACTCAGGTACGGGACGTGAGGCCGAGGAGAGCCGCCGTCCGGCCCACCGCTCAGCAGGCGGGTCGTCTCCGTCTCTGCGGCCTCCGGCTCGTTCTCCAGCTCACCGCCGGCCGGGTCGCAGCTCCGCTCCGGCTGACATCCCAGACCCTCGGCCTCCATCTCCTCTCTGGCCTTGTCCACCACGGCCGGGTGGCGCAGCAGCTGCAGCACCAGGGAGGTGGAGGCGCTGGCTGTGGTGGAGTGGGCAGCGAAGATCAGCTCCACGGCCGTTTCCTGGAAGGATGAATTTGGAGTTTAAATCATGTGACTTTGCTCATCATGACAGGAATCATCTCTCTTATCTCTCAGGTCTTCCTGGTACCTTCAGCTCCTGGATGCTGAGCTCCTGGCCTTGCTCCTTGGCACCGGACAGCATGAGGTCGAAGGCGTCCTGGTAGTCGTCGTCCAGCTGCTGCCGCTCCATCTTCTCCTCGATGATTTTCGCCATGTTGGCGTGGAGGATTTCTCTGGCCTTGATGCCCTGCAGACAGAAGTCCGTCAGAACCCGCCCAGTTCCCAGGAACGTCGGGGTCCAGGAACGATGGATGAGGTTCGGTACCTTGCGCAGGCCGCTGAACGGCGTGTCAATGGGGAGCGAGAACAGGTTGTTCATGAGCTGCTCGAAGGTCTTGGCCAGGTAGACGATCCGCTCCTCCTCCATCTGCAGGCCCAGCAGAACCCGCACGGCGATGCGGAACGTCAGCGACTTGGCGGCGCCGTACACGTCGATGGACCCGGGCTCAGAGACCCACTTGGCGATCTCCGCCTTGATGACGTCCTGCAGCCGCGGCAGGTAGGACTCCAGCGCCCCCCGGCTGAACACCTTGGCCAGGATCTAAAGCCAGACAGGGGTCAAAGTTCAGCTGGATACTTTGTAATGTGTTTATGTTGTTTGTCTTATTTTTCAGATTTTAGTAGGACTGGGCAATATGGCCAATAAACAAATCACAATATAATCAATCAATATCGATAATTATCGATTAGTTTTTTGTTTAAATATCTAAAATATTAACAATCTGATGTTGTGATGTTTCCTGTTTTATCCAAAGTTTTCACTTCACGTCGTTTTTTCAGCTTTTAAGCAAAATGTCGAAACCTTAAACTGCTGCTGCATAAGTTAATAAGCAGCTTGTTGCTAGGTAACCGAAGACTGAGGGAGTCAGTTGATGTCACCAACCTAGCTTAGCTGGCTACGAGAGGTTTAGCGACTAGTCTTTCCTCTGCCTACATCCCCCAGAATGCAGTGTGGTTCAGTGAAATGATTGAATATTCTATCCTCTCTAGCCCCTCGGCCCCCTGTAGGTCCGGCCCTGCGCCGACGCCTCACCTTCCTCTTCCTCCGGTGGATGTCTCCCACAGAGTTGACGAGTGTGTTTGGCCCCAGGATGATGCGCGTGCTCTGGGGCCACTGGGTGCACACCAGGTTGTGCTCCCCCAGCAGGATCTTGCGGATGTTTTCGGCGCCCGTCACCCGGATGAGGGGCTTCCCCAGCAGGTGGGTCTTAAACACGTTGCCATGGCGTTCCCGCCGCGAGATGTGGAAGTTGGAGCCCTGCAGTGGGAACCAGGACAAGGGGAGATTGGGAAAAATATTTCAGAAAACTAAAAAAGAATTGATCTTGTTTGTGTTTGGACTTTTAGCTTCAGTTATTTTTCCATTTTGTTTAATTATTGCCATTGTTTGTGTTTTGGGTTTGTCAGAGTAAACTGCTCAGGTTTCTCCTCCTCCCTTCTTTTTCTCTTTTCCCTCAGCTGACCATTGGCTCCCCATCCCAGCTATTTTTACTTCCTCGGTTGCCTCTGCCTGCTCCCCTCCAGCTGCATCCTCTCCTCGCTGCAGAAATATAAATCTTACTGTTTTTTTTAGTTTATTGTCTCTTATAAATTATAAATATTCTAACTTACAAGTATTTTTTCAGCAAGAAAAATCTTGTTATAAGTAAAATAATCTGTCAGTGGAACTAGAACTTTTTAATCAATATTAATAAATTATTGGCATAAAACAAACTTCTATTTCTTGCTGAAAAGTCACTGAAATACCTGCACTAGAAACTGGACCAAAGGTATTTGCAGTACTTTGTGTTTTTGCAGAGATTAGCTCTTCTTTCTCCCTCAGTGTTTAAGCTCCTCTCTCTCTTCCTCTCCTTGCCAGATCCTTCTCTCTGCTCCTCTGGACTCTTCAGCTCACAGGTTTTCTGCTGATTTTTAATTAAACTGTTCTGGTTTCAGAGGTTTTGTTGCACCTCTGAATAGGCCCACAGCCTCACAGATCCTCCACCGTGCTCAGCCATGACTGCATCACTTATTTCAAACCCTAAAATAGCCCATCTGACCAGGGACCATGTTCTGTTTAACCAGCTCCACATGTTTACATCTGAGACAGTAGGAAGGAAAATGATTTTTCCTGACATGTTTTCTAACCAGCTGGTTGCCATGGAGACCTGGTGACCCCAGAATGTCTGTTTTCTCCTCAGAGGTTTTCTTTATTCACTTTTTCCTTCCAGCCTCTTTGATCTCAGGTCCAGATCTTTAATTATTGCTCTGACTGGTTGGAAAGTCTTGCATTGTAATTTTTATTTTCAGACTTTTTGAAGTATTTTTTGTTTGAAGGCTAAGAATAAATGAATCATGGATGTCATATTTATTCTCCAGGGAAGCAGAAAGTTAAATGTTCCCAGATTCTCACATCAAACTTTAACGCATAAATTAAATAAAATAATTGATGGATGCATTTTTTTTAATTATCTTTGTTTTTACTGCTGGATTAATGCATTAAATAAAAGACTGGATTTTCCAGGTCTTCTCCTCAGACTCGGGATCATCCAGTTCATTGGTATTAAAGTGAGAAAAGAAGCAAAGTGACAGAAAAACAAGTGAAACCTGTCAGCGCTTTGCTTTGATGCGAGCTGGAAATTCAGGAGAAACTTAATGAAGGGAGAAAAAACTGGAAATGTGAGAGTGACGCGTAAAGTGAGACTGGGTCGGTTTCGTTTTCTGCGCAGGATGGAGGGATGGAGAGAGGAAAGAGAGAAGAACCGAACTGAACCGAAAACTTCCAGTTCTTGCTGCCCAGAGACAGAAGTCAAGTCCGCACATGTTGCAGACTGAACCTGGACAAGAAGCTGCCTCTCTGGAAGCTTCCAGCGGCTCTAATGATGTTTAAATAAAGGCTGAAGTTTGACGCCTGGTTCTGGGCTCAGTGGGAGCTGAAGGAGTTTCTGACCTGGAAGAGCCAGTGGAAGGTCTCCCCGACCAGCGGCCAGCCCATGGAGCCCCGCGGCAGCGGCAGGCTGCTGTCCGGGTCCCGGGTCAGGCTCCAGCGGAGGCTCCACAGCTGCCGGGTCAGAGCCAGCAGCAGCAGCGCCGACAGCACCGAGGTGAGCGCGGTGGCCAGGGCCGACAGGACCCCGAACTGGGCCAGGGGGAACATCTCTTCCGAGCGGGTCCACTTCCCAGCATCCACCTGCGGCAGCGCGGAGAGACGGAGTCCGGCGGCGGCTCGGAGCGGCTTTATGTCCGCAGTGAAACTGAAGCTGGAAGGAAACGGAGTCACATTAGCTTGGAGCGAAATTTAATGAGAAAAAAATAAAAACGAAAGAAAAAATTCATTTAAACTCTGGCTGAACTCAAGCTGCACATGTTGCTGAATGTTTCCCGCTCAGCCGGACAGGAGAGGAAATCATTGAGAAAAACGTCATTAAATCAATCAGGTTGGATCTCCTGCAGGTTTCATTACAGAGGAATCCTTCTGATAAAAACACCCACCTGTGACGGGTCGACCCTCCATCAGGAGCTGTCAGCTATTCCAAACACTTTTACGGGTCTGCCTGCGCCGGCTTGTCCGTGACGCTGCGCGCCTTTATGGGTACAGTTTGGGGGCTCAGCCGCCCCCACCCGCGGCCCCGGGCGGACCCAATAAATCCGCTTTAAAAGCTGCAACTGCTGCTGGCTCTGAGCCACCTCAGAAAAGCTCCTATTAAGTCCTAAAGAGTTCTGGCTAGTGTCGGGTTCTGATCCAAAGAGCTTACCTCCAACACGAGTCTCCTCTGCAGACCCAGATCCTCCTCTGATCCTCCTCAGATCCTCCTCTGATCCTCCTCAGATCCTCCTCTGATCCTCTGGTTCTCCTCTGGTTCTCCTGCTGCGGCTCCAGCCTGGAGGTTCCTGCAGCCGCGGCGCTGCAGCGGCTTTATAGGCGCAGCGTCGCGGCGCAGCGGTCCACCTTCAGCTGCTGACGTTGCTAGGAATGTTAAACAGGCTGTTCATTCAGAGAGAGAGAGAGAGAGAGAGACCAGGAGCAGATCAGCAGCGTGCGTGTGCGTGTGCGTCAGAGCGAGGCTCAGGTAACCAATCAGCGCAGATCCGCTCTCAGTCCGGCGCAGACTTGGTGCTGCGGTTTCAGTTCGGCGCAACGCTGCGGACTGCGCCTTTAACTCCTTGCGCAAAATGTGCTGAACCCTAAAATAATTTCTTCCTTTCTGAGTATAAATTCATTTATTTTATCATTTTATAAAATCGAACATTTTAATTCAGCTCGGCTCATCTGGGTCTTTTTTATCCAAAGTTCTGCGTAAAAATCACCGGACACTGTTCTTTTCTACGTCAGACTGTCGATCTCCACATTATGGTAATAATTAAAATAATAATGGTAATTATAATAATTATTATTACTACAGAGGCTCTGATATTAAATTCCTTTGCAGCTGATGAAACCAGATCCGCTCCGGTTCTGCTGCTGCAGATTCAAATTATTTTTAATTAGTTATTAAAATATTTTCACAGTAAATGTAAGATTTAATTCAGATTTTCATTCGTTTCCATTTCGTTTAAATGATTAAATCCCGGCATGCAGCGCGGCATGAAATAAAAAATATACATATATATTTATTATTATTACATATATTTTAGTTCGTTTTTTCCTGTCCGTCCTGCTTGAACTCGGTAATAAACATATTGAATTTAATTTTCCTCTCTGATCCGCAGCCTGCTGAATGCGGGGAATCCCCGCAAAGTCCAACATCTCAGGTTTCATCCAAAAGTTTCACATCAGCCTTTAACATGGAGCTGAATGTGGATCCATATTCAGTTATCTTATTATATGTAATTATTTATTTTAATTATTTGGATTTTTGAGGATCTGCAACACGACCGGAACTGAAACGGTTTCAGATTTTAGGATTTCAGTTTGACATAAAAAACCAAGAGATGGTTTTATTATTACATATTGATTTATTTTATATATATTCACATGAACAACATGTTTCTTTTTTATACATTTTTACCTAATTTATTAATTAAATCAAAGTGAGTCAAAGCTTCGTTTAATTCTTTTGTATTTTATTTAACCCACATAATCAACATATCATTTTTAAATTGCTTAAATAATCTCTTTATTTATTTATCTGTTTATTTTCTATTTTCACCATTTATTTTTTATTCGTTTGAGAAACATTTTTGAAATGATCCGTTTTCTTAATTTTTCCTTCTGTCCTGGAAAATAAATATTAATTTCTTAGAAACTTGTTAAAATAAAGGTTTTTATTTGGCTGCAGAATCATTTTAGTAATGGCGGTTTTCATTCCACCATAAATAAAAATGTTGGATATTTAATTTTTTTAAATTATCATGATTTTCCTGTACACACTTTGCTCTAAACCTTAAACCTTCAGCTGCTCCGCTTGGAAATTATTTATAAAATGAAAATAAAATTCATCTCATTTATTCACGTCACGTTTAGAAAAAACTTGGTTGTGTTTTTGTCCCCATCATGTTCAGAGTGGAGCCTCGGCCTCATGTTTTCCCTCCAGTTCATCCATTCATCGCTGCCCCTCCCCCTCCTCCTCTTCCTCAGTGCTCAGCCTTCATCAGCCGCTGGGATCATCATCATCAGCAGGGAGACTTTTTAAGGAATCATCTTCATGATTCAGGTGATTCAGACTCTGATGCTGCTGATGCATCAGCTGCTCTGATCAAACCAAACACATCGACTCATTTCATGGAGAAAATCCTAAAACATCGGCTGGTTTTAGGAATTATAAACATTTTATCAACCTGTGACTCTGAAATTCATCCATCCATCAGTGGGTTATTTATTATTACATGAATGTTGAACCAGGCTGTCAGCAGAAGCATCGGTTCCTGGTCAGACTTTTTAACACTTTAATGCTTCATTGGAAGTTTTGTTTCTGTTTTCCCAGATGGATTTTCCATCCCAGGGAATCTCATCAACAGATCCAGGTTCTGATCTTCACTTGGATCTCGAGGTTTTTCCAGAAGATCAGTCGCTCCACAGTTTTACCTCCAAGGTAAGAAGTAGCAGATCCAGAGCTTCAGATCCAGTCTGGTTCTCCAAACCGAAGGGAACGCTGAAACTCCTTCAGTAAGACTGACCCGAAAAAACAAACCTGCTGATTCAGCTGAGTTTGTTTATAAACAGAAAAAAACTGAACTAATTTTCTCAGTTCAGATGGAGAAACCAGCTGGTTGCATCGAGTCTCCAGCTGTTTCTGCTCCTGAAGAAGCACAGGGCGACAGTGGAGAGGAACCGCTGGAAATGAACAAGATCCAACGTGAGTTCTGCCTCTGACAGGAAGTCAATGATCCGAAGCTAAAAGCTACTTTTATTTTATGCTTTTTTACCCTTTTTATGAACCCAATTTAAAAAAGCTGCAGATGTTTGTTCTTCATATCCGACACATTTCCAGCCAGCAGGATCGATGGAAGCATCAGAGCTTCGATCTGTGATCAGCTGGGATCCAAAGGGCTCAGATTAGGGGATCAACCAGGAGAAGAGATCTGCTCAGAAGCGTTTCCTGTCCTGTTTGTCCCGTCACACCGCTCCGCTCCATGGGGGGCAGGTTCTGCTCGGACGCTTTAGCTAATCCGGTCCGGAGCTTTTAAAAGCTTCTGTAACAGACGTCAGTCCTGCGGCGCCTCGGGCCGATCAGAGCTCCGGTTTCAGCCTCCGTCACCACGGAGACGGACTCAAAACCCAAATAATCCCATCACATTCCTTCAAAATAAAAGAACAGGCCTGGGTTTAAACCCATCCTGATGTTTTGACCCACCTGAGCTCAGAGGATCAGATCTCCTCTGAAAACCTTCATCAAACTCCTGGGATAAAAACAAAGAAGAAGATCGTCTGCATAGAAGGTGAATTTAATCCAGGATGGATAAAAACAACCAGGTGATCGATCATCTCTAGTCGCTTTAAGTTTATTTTTTTATATTCTTCAGTGATAAAGGAGGAGATATAAGTAGATCACAGCATCAAAGCATTACTGACATAAAATACTCACTTCTTTACTTTTCCAAACACACCAGTAAGAATGTAACTTAAAACTTTGGCATCAAACAAATCAGTGAAATCTGATTTAAGGCATCAAACGTTTGTATGCAGTGATTTTAAATATCTGGATTCTATGTAAAATAATTCAGTCCAGGTTCAACTAATCTGTTGGAAGGAGGGACAGAAGCATTATGTTGTTATTTTATGATTTGTAGAACATATTGATATTAAACCCAACCTGATCATATTTGTCTCTAAAACAGTCAGAAAGTCTTTTAAATCTTGAGTTACAGAAAGAGCAGGAAGTGTTTGATGTACAGTGAATATTTCATGGATGGACTCTGTGCCGGTTCTGACCGGGTCTCCGTGTTCACAGACTCGCCTGGTCAGAACTGGAACTTTGAACATATTTGATGTGTATTTGCTTGATGATTCTCATGGTGACATTTGACAAAATGTCATGTTTATTTCTGAAATGTGCGATACTTGTCAAAACGATTGAATCTGATTTTAACCAGTCGCTAACGTTTGGCTGTGACGTCTGTAACGTACCAGTTCAACCATGAAGGAAGCTTCAATGTGAACAACAACCCTGTGGGGAGCAGCGGCAAGAAATAAAATGTCTGAATTGACCAACGCAGACCAAACAGCTTCCTCCACTGCTGTTGGTAAAACTGCAGACAGACTGAGATTCTCAACTTCAACCAGAGAAATTGAGCTCAATGGGAGAAATCCAGATGGAGAACTGAAGGAGATGAGAATTGAGCGGGATTGTGTAGGAAGGCTGTGAAATGTTTTGTGACATGCAGCTAAATCAGTGACTCTTCCACATCAGATAAAACCTGAGGATGGTGAATTAAAGCTGGAGGCTCGCTTGGACGTTCCTCTGGTTGTAAACGGGGCGTGGCCTCACAGAGGGTCCATGTGGAGATGTGTGTGTTCTGGTTGAGGTGTGTTATTAATATGAGGAGCGACGCAGACAGAGAATGCAGCAGCGCAGACAGATGGAGGCGTGCAGCAGCACGCCGAGGAATCCTGCAGCCACCAACCGATTTCCATCAGATGCTACAAGAAACATCTGAGACAAAAACCCACAGAACCAAACCAGGTCCACCTCACACTGATGAAACACACGCTTCAGGTGTGTGAGGACGGTGGCCATCTTATCAGGCTGCTGATCAGCTGCTGAAGTGTGTGTTGGTGTGTGTGTTTGCAGAGTAGAAAGTGCTGTAATGTAAACACAGGATGAGCTGCTGTCAGCCTGAGGCGGCGCAGCTCTGACAGTCTGAAGGCCTTTCTTTGATCTGCGACTGTGAGGACGTGCAGGAACAAACCGGAGTGTGTGCTGATCTTAGGTGTGTGTATGTGTGTGTGTGTGTGTGTGTGTGTGTGTTAGAATGCAGTACGGTGAATTTGTGTAATTAGACAAAGTGAATTCCTCTCGGGGTCAGAGTTGTATCCTCAGGTTTGATGCCAACAGAGTCTGACAGCTGCTACACTGCTGCAGCTTCACCTCATGCTACCTGTCACACACACACACGCACGCACACACACACACACACACACACACACACACACACCTTTCTACACTTGTTCTGAAGATTTTCTTTGGACGTTGTCTCCTTTCAGTCGTTCAGCTCTGAATGCTTCCAGCATTAATTGACGTCTTGAACTCGTCGTCGTGGTGACAGACGGAGTGTCTGCTTTAAACAGCAGAAAGTTCTCCTGGCTCAGTGCCTCTGTGTTAACCTTTGACCCTAACGGATGGAATGACTGACAGAGCTGATGAGACTACCATCAACTGTAGGTTCAGTTGATTCTCCTCTCAGTGTATTTGTGTTTAAAGCTTCTTTCTTCTCTCTCCCATAGAAAGTACTCCTGGCTCTTCTTTACAGTGTTTTCTCAATACCTCATGTTTGCGCTGACTGAACCTTCACCAGCTGCCGTCTGTCAGCAGAACCTTCACCAGAGACGTTTCCTTTTGGACTTCCTGCTGCCGGTCAGGAGTGGCCGTCTCTGCACAGCGGATATTTCACACCTTCCTTCCTGGAAACCGACACGGCGACAAGCAGCTGGAGGAGCAGAGGGAAAGTTTTCACCCCGTCGCTGCAGGCGAAGGAAGACGGATGAGGGAGAGGAGACAACGAGGTGGAGACACAAAACATCAGATTTTATTCATAATAATGATACATTTTATTTAGAGGCGCCTTTCTTGGCATTCAAGGTCACCTCGCATAAATTTACATAAAAACAGACACAATATTAAAAGTCGTGATCAAAGTTACACCATAACTCAGAACAACACAAAGTTTCTGCTGAGAATATCAGATCAACTGAAGATAAAACAAACTGAAGTAACTTTTCAGCAAGAAAGAGGATCTTAAGTCAATAAATCTTTAATACTGATGAAAAATGATCAGTTGAACTGTCAGATTATTTCACGCAGTTTTTCTATAAGTGAAATAATCTGCCAATGAAACTGGAACCTTTTCATCAATGTTAATGAATTATTGAATTAAAATAAGATCCTATTTCTTACTGAAAAGTTATTTCTAAGTTAGTTTTTTTAAAAAGTAAACTAAATTATTTGCACTAGAAACTAAACCAACAATGTAAAAATGATTGATTTTATACTTAAAAGTTGGATTCCTGAAGTTCTTCTAGATTTTACCTTTTTGTCTAAATATTTATTTCTGCCAGCAGATGAATTTCCCTTTAGGTTCTGTAAATCTAAGTAAATTTATTTTTCTTGGTTCTAATGACTGAACAGCCGGTCTGCCTCTGACCCGGCCCGGTTGGACCCGTCTCGCCTCCTTTCCTCGTCTCTTTGATTCCTTCCTCCTTTCTCCTCGTCAGCAGCAGCCGGCCTCTGGAGGTTTTTGTCAGATCTGTCGTCAGCGTCTGACTCCGTTATCTCCTCACATCGTGGAGGGGAGGACCGGTTCTTCTGGGTTCTTCTGGGTTCTTCTGGGCTCCAATGAGAACGAAAACCCGCTGGTTTATTCTGACAGCGCAGCAGAACTGTTTTCTTCCGTTTTCTGAATATTCTGCTAATATCCTAAAGCTGTGGAGACAGTAAGTGGTTTATTGTATTGAGAGCAGGAATGTTGATAAGGTTCAGCCTGCAACTCTCTGATTCCTACATTTATCAATTATTTTTACTTTGCGTTGAATTTATTTTATTTGCAGTTGGAATGTTCATCAACTAACAACTTATTATTATGAAAGTGTCTGAGTGTTTAGATGAAATAAGAATTTAACACAAATAAATGACAGAATTAGATAATGACGTGAAACTGAAAACCGTCCTCTGATGAATTCAGTGTGAATCTGTGAAAGTGAGGTTGTGTGTTTAGAGTTTTTTTCTGCTTTTTGTTTCGACTTTGACTTGTTGGCTTCAACGGTTCTGACAGCCTTTATTCTGCAGAAAGGAAATCCGTTGGTTTTCCAAAATACCTACAAAACGTGAAGGTGGTCAAGCTTTGCTTTTTCTACGTAAAGCCAGAGAACGACACGGAGACAAAACGAGTTTCAGTTTTTAGTTCCCAGGAGCTGGAGGGAGGCTCTTCATGTCTGACTGAAACAAACTCGTCATTCTGACTGGTGGCAGAACTTTAGTGAAGTACAGGATGTATCTTCATGCAATCTTTAAAAACTCCTGCTGTTTCTAAAACTCTGCCTTTGTCATCACAACATGGCTCCTCTGTTAACCCTTTAACAGCAGAAGAAGCTCAGCAGTTCCTCCAGCTGTTTGCTAATTGCTACTGGCTAGTCTGAAGGAGCTGAGTGGGGAGAGCTGCTCTGTCAGGAACTGGGAAGCTGCGGCTCAGAGGAGGAGCTGCGCCTTGGAGGCGGGGCTAGGTCCACCCAGGCGTTTCGCAGCTGAATGGTTGCCATGGAGATTAAAGGATTTCCCAAATATGCATGAAAGAATCAAAGCAACACAAACTGTTTGTTTCTGATGAGGTGATAACATTAGAAGATCATGTAAACCTTAGAAAAATCGATTTTACTGCCCCTTTAATAGAAACACTGATTGTGAAATGTATTTTTTTCGACATTAGCAGGATATTGATGCAGTTTGACTCAGAGATCTGTGGATCTGTGTGGCTGTGAAGGCTGGCAGAGGGGAGGTAAGGCGAGGCGTTCTGGGTTTGACCCCCAGGGCTTCACCGGGGGCTGGGGGGCAGCTCCAGGACTACCGGTGGTCCACTTCCTTATCTTTCAGGCGGAGCGCCCCGCCGAGCCGGCAGGACAGGGTATCGGGTTCGGGCCGAGGCGAGGGGGTCGCGACCCCGGCTGGGAAAGGCGCTACTGTTCTGCTCCGCTCAAGCCTTTAAAAGAGAAGCCTGTTCTCTGGGAGGCAGCCGGTCCGACGCTGCACTCACACCAACCGGGTCAGAACCAGAACAACCTAAAAAGTCCTTGGTCGTCCAATAGCCATAAACGCTGCAGGCCAGATGTGTGACAGAACCACTTCCTGTGTGGTTTGTCCTCTTTGTCTTCCTTTGTGGCAACGTCCCGCCGCCACCAAGCGCCGGCGGTGTCACCAGAACCCAGCTGTGGCCCGAGGGCTGACATACCTGGCAGAGGGAAATGACCGCTCTATTACCTGAGACCACGTCTTTGTTCGCTCTGATGACGGACCCAACAAAGGAGGGAGGAAGTGTCTTTTATGTGAGGGAAGAGTCCGTCCAGCCCTGCAGTCAGACACGCAGCCGGACCACCTGTCCCGGTGGTCCAGGAGCGTCCTCAGGCTACGGCGGTTCTGATCGGCCACAGGAGGCGTGCGGCCGGAGGTCAGGAGCCGAGGTGACGTCTCAACTCAACCACAAGGTGAGAGTTTACCTCTGCAGCCAGGTTTGGGTGGGAACCTGTCTGTGTTGCCTCATGGAGGCCAAAGCTGCAGGACGAGGAGATTCACCAATAAAACCAAGACATTTTAGGATTAACCTCAGAAACTTTCTAGAAAAAAAATTTACGTTTGTGTTTAAAATTTCTAAATTTTGAACATTTTCCACTGAGCATGAAAGTGTATGGTTTTGTTGTCTGATGAACCGTTTCTGATTTCATTTGTTGATGTTTTTTGTCATTATGTTGCACAAAAACCAACCAGTTATATAAAAAGTTTTATATTCCTGACAGAATCCCCTGGATTTTAGTTTAACTGTCCCGTTTCAAACTGTTTCTGGAAGACAAACAGGCCCCCAGCATCACAGACCCTCCACCGTACTTACCAGGTTGGTGTTTTTCGACATATTCATCATTATCTTCTGAAAAGGTTTATGAGTGTTACTGGTTTTCTGTGCTCCAGTTAAAGTCCCAGTAGAAAACTCCAGATGTGGGTCAGACTTTTACCCTCTGAATGAATCCAGCATCGGAGCAATGTGAGCTCGGCCCGGTTCTGTACCGTTTGAAATGATTCGGTTTCTGGTCTGAAACCCTTTGACTGGTTTCACAGACCTTCATCCCTCCAGGTTCCATCGATCTTTAATAAATCAGTTTTTAATTTCCAGATTTAAACTCAGTGAGAATGAAAACGTGAGAGAAACAACTCAGGATGTAAGTTTGTGCAGAAAGTGTTGCTTCTCTCAGAACATGAGCCGAACCTTCCTGTTAGCCTCTGCAGGTGAGTTCTCTCCATTGTGTCTGCTGAATCCTCCCGTTTCCTCCTCTGCTGCTCAGACGATCCTGAAGTAAATAACTCGGCTTGTTGGACCTTAATGGGTTTAATGGAGGGAACAGCTCTGCAGCAGGTCCTCCTGTCCTCCATCCATCATCCATCCATCCATCCATCCATCCATCATCCATCCATCCATCCATCCATCCATCATC